>NW_023998459.1:2017479-2202335 GCF_014805625.2 Glossina fuscipes | reverse complement strand
ACTCGATCATTTCTAAACACTTGGAAAGAATTATGAAAAAGTTCCGACGAATGAAGATCGGGTTTTAGACAAGTTTCGGTGAAGGCCAAACAGAAAAATTCGGTGCTCACTGAATTTAGAAAAGTGGAACGAATTTTCGAATTTAGGCCCCTAACATTTTGATAAATGAGAGATAGTGGGCCTGAAGAAACAATTAGTTTTTTGAAGGCGACAAGACTATTGCCTTCGTATTACGGGGACGATCACGAGGGATAAATTCCTTAATTAAGGATCCTACTGGCCACAGTGATTCGTTTAACAACATATCACTGTTTTCAGTGGGAACTAATATTTTAAAAGAAGAGATTGTCCTAGCTTGAGAAGGAGCCATTTTGAATATGCTAACACGCTTTAAGTTGACTGATGGAACTTTCGCCGCCAGATAACTTTTTATGTTATCCACCGATGTTTCAGGTGCCAGTCTTGACACAAATATTGCTTTTCTGGAAGGAACTGCCGTCAAGAAAATGTCATTACTTGGAACTTAAGGGCTCACGGTTGGGGAGTTTAGAGTTGTGGAGAATATAGATGGTGTTATCGCCCTTGCACCAGCAGCTTGTGCTACTTGTCCAGTTAGGTGACCGGCGTTCACATTCGAACAGCCAAGGGGAGAGGATGGTATATTTTTCTCTTTATTATTTTTAGGCGATGGCACTTGATTAGAGTGAGTGGCGGCTCTGGGCGGAGATACCCTTGCCACTTCAGCGTAGCTTAAAACAGAAGGACTTGCCGGCTTGTTTGTAACTGTTTTGCTACCAACCGACTCAGCAATATCGGAAACATTATTATTCATTTTAGAGTTAGAGGGAGCGGTAACTTGTACCAACGAATTAGATTTGGAGAAAGCCAGAGGTGACGTCCCACACCCTACGCTACGAGTAGAAGATGAGTATCCAATAAAACGACACTCATCAAACCTAGACTTAATGAGCTCAAACTTTTCCCACAAGGATCCGAGATTTCTACTCAATTCCGAGAAACCATAACGGGTCTCCGTGAAAAGTTTATAAAAATCAATGTGCCGCTGCCTACAGTCCGGACATGACCATCTTAAGCCTTTAGACGGATCAGCGACTGCGTCAGCAGCACGGCCGAGAATACCGGCACACGTTGCATGACCAAAGCGCTCGCAGACCCAACAAGAAACGAATCTATCAGATTCCGGGCCCGTTTTCGCCCGACAAGGTGTGTATAAACGCTCCATGTCCAGTCAAAAAGGCAGTTGTGGATTATGAAGAACGGACACAAAAATCACTAAAAACAAATCCTCAACATAAAAATTTATCAACCAATTTGTGCAAAATTTCTCTGTTACGTTGACACTGTAACGAGAGATCAATAGCAACATAAACTCCAAACAGTGAAGAAATAACAGAGAAAAAAGAGACAAAACAAAAAACCAAAAAAAGAAAAAGAGAGATTTATATCAGAGCTCAAAATTTTTGTTTGCAAAAATCAAATGAGTCAAAGCGTAAAGGAAAAATATTTCTTTTACTTTGAATTCACTCACTTTCTTCTCAAAGTATATTATAAATCCACACACTATAAGGCAGAATAGCCACGAAATTCAACAAAAAATTAAAATATTAATTGCCGAAACAAAATATAGACGACTATACCGCGCGACAGAGTTGCCAGACTGATTTACAAAAAAATGAATTTGTCACTAAATCTAAAAGGAGATCATCAGAAAGTATGAAGAAGTATTGGAGGAGTTTGAAACAATTAAAATTTAAATTATTATCGTCAATAATTATCAATCCTACCGATATTCGTCCTTACGCCCGTGTCACCGTTTTTGATGAAGAAGTGGATGGTTTGTTAGATACTGGTGCGTCTATTAACTGTGTCGGAAATGCCCTAGCTGAGCGAATTCTCCAAATGAACATTCCATTTAAAAGATGTCATCAACTGTAAGAACTGCTGTTGGAAAACAACAAAAGATAATTGGTTCTTTAAAAACTCTCATCAAATTTAAAGGTCTTGGGAACCCCATTGGGTTGTTCATTATTCCTTCCGTGTCACAATCATTATATTTGCGGATTGACTTTTGGAAATCCTTCAATCTTCTGCCTGATTTTAGTCTCTTTTCAATTAGCGACACAGAATTTAAAGAAAAGAATCAAGAAGCCAAATTTTGCAAACTGAATGCTGCGCAGAAAAGCTCCTTACAGGATGTTATCAAGTTGCAAAAGAAGGACTAGGAAAGACTAAACTTATTGCCCATTCAATCGATGTTGGTACTTGCAGGGCAATTAAGCAACGTCATTATCCTGTTTCATCTGCGATCGAAAAAATGATGTATAAAGGGTGAGATCGAATGTTGAAAAAAGCATGTTTTGTACGGAAGAATTCAAATATTTAGGCCACATAATTGGAAAGAGAGTACAAAAAACTGATCCTGAAAAAATTTCTTCAATACTTGACTTTCCAATTCCGAAATCCATAAAATAAGTCAGACGATTTTTGGGAATAACTGGCTAGTATCGGAAGCTCATTGGAGATTATGCTATTATCTCGACACCGTTTTCTGATCTTACAGGAAACAAACGAAAGTTCCTTTGGACTCCAGAAGCACAGAAAACGTTCGATGCGTGGAAAACTAAATTAAGTACTGCTCCTGTTCTTCACAGTCCTGATTTTTTTAAACCATTTGCAATCCATTGTAACGTGAGTAATACTGGGGTTGGCGGAGTGTTAGTGCAATTGAACGAAGAAGGCGATGAGTTACCCATAGCCTTTATGTCGTAAAATTTAAATAAGACTCAAAGAAATTATACAGACGAAGGTTATGAATTTACAATAATTACGGACCATGCTTCCTTGAAATGGTTGACGTCTCAAACTGAACTTTCTTCCCGCTTAGCCAGATGGTCAAGCTTAAGGATAGCTTAACGTTATACATGATACACTATCGAGAATAAACAATTATGACGTTGGGGAAATAGATCATGGAATATTTGTTGATTTGGAATCTCCATACTTTGAATCAAACGAATATATGAATTTGGTCAAGAACTTTGAAGGAAATCTCACAAATTCTCCAGATATTAAAATAATGGAAGGTCGAATTTATAGACGAAACAACAGCAATCATAATGATGCTTTGCATGACGAATTTTCCTGGAAGCTTTGGTTACCAAGCGAGATGACGGATGAAGCATTATGGCGTGCTCATGCAGATAGTTTAGCTGCGCACGCTGGAATGAATAAAACCTTGGAAAATTTAAGAAAATACTATTATTGGCCTGGTATGGTCATCAGTGTCCGTGACTTCATAAACTCTTGTGAAGCCTGTAAAGTTAACAAGTATCCTAACCAAATTCTTCGCCCACCAATGGGTAAAATGGTTGACACAGACCGGTTTCTACGAAGACTTTATGTCGATTTTGATAGTCCTTAAATGTCGATTTTGTTGGTCCTTAAATGGCAATATCGGAATACAGGTAGTACTGGATAAATTTTCTAAATTTCCCTTTATCAAACCTGTCAAGCGACTCAACACTGATGTGGTATGTAAGTTTATAGAAGAAGAGGTATTCCATGCCTTTGGAGTACCGGTGACTGTTGTAAATTCAAATCTCTGCTTTTACGTAATAATGTGAAACAAATTTTCACTGCAGTCCATTCACCTCAAACAAATGCATCGGAACGAGTCAACAAAACTATAATAACACCTATAAGGTCTTATGTGAATGCAGATCAGAAGAATTGGGATGAAGCACTGAGTGGAATAGCTTGTGCTTTGAGGTCGAACATACATTCCGCGACCGGTAAAGAACCGTATTATGTTGTATTTGGACAGCACATGGTTACTAATGGTAAAGCTTACTCCATATTGCGAAAGCTAAAACTTCTAGATGATCACTCAATACGATTATCTCGTGAGGATTCAGTTCAGTTAACAAGACGTTCAACTAAAAATCATAGAGCAAAGTAATTTAACACAAACGAAAAGACCTACAACTCAAGATCTACAGCGGTGAATTTCGTGGAAGGCGATGAAGTTTACCGAAGAAATTTTAAACAATCTAGCTTTGAAAAATGTTATAACGCTAAACTTGGACCAGTTTTTTTTAAATCTCGGATACGAAGAAAATTGGCAATACCTGCTATGAGTTAAAAGATCTGCAAGGTAATGTTGTGGCAATTTATCATGCTAAAGAAATTAAGCAGTGACGGATGTGATCATTTTTCGTTTTGTCTCAGATTTGGATGTTTGATTTCATCATTCCTCCAAGCCTGATCTTGTCTGGGGGGAAAATGTAGGAAACAAGTTCGGCGAGCTAGACAGATATCGATAAGAGCCCATTGAGCATGCTTAGTATGCTACAAGCCGATCAGCTAAATCAATTTACACCTTTCTTTTTTAAAAGTTTTCTCCTTCTCATTTGCATTAATGACCAGCACATTCATCCCCCAATTTTTAATGCCCACAACCTAGCGATCGTTGATTCCAGCCCTCTGACGCGAACGTTAGTACTTCTTGATTTTCGTTCTTTTTCTTTTTGCACTTTTGTATAACTTCAAAATTCCTTGGCCTTAGTGACCTTGTGCTTTTGTATGTGAACAGCGTTCCAATTATTCCGCCTTTACTAAAATTGTCAAAGCCTTTACAGTTTGCAATTTTTTCATATTTTTTCCAATAACACTATTCGGGATTTATTCTTTCTCTAATTCTTATAAATTCACTTTCACTATCATTCACTGAAATTATTTGTCTTAAAGTAGCGATAGCACGGCATGAATTTCAATTTTATGCCAAAAAAATTTACAAGCAAAATTCTAATGAAAGCCGCCTATTTTCCTCGTTTTTTCTTTTCTTTCAAAGCTGCTAAAAGTTTTTTTTTTTCTTCGCGCCGCTTGTCGCTTTGCCAAAGTTTGCCTTTTCCTGGCCTTTGCCTGGTCGATGTCTGCGGGTAAACATTTAGGCAGACGGACTTGTTATTAGTAAGGAAGCAAAATGCTTCCTTACAATACTTTATTATCATTATTGTGAGCTTTATTACTTTTTTTTGTTTGCTATGCGCACGTAGAACAGCTGCTTAGTTAGTAAAAGTTTCTTTTTTTTTTTGTTTAAGAATAACACATGCTCCAAGTATTTTTGGACTTTTCTAAAATTTACTTTCACTCAAAGCCCCAGCGCAAAACAACTATTATATATTCTTAAATAATTTGACAGTTGCATTTTTATATCACAAGCATGAATAATTTCATTCTTGCCAAGTTTAGTAAACATTTTTCTCTTCTATTTAAGCAAACAAAAAAAAGATGTCCATTTATATAAAAAACAGTCTACCATTCTCTTTTTCCTTTCTTTAAAGCAACTATTTTCTGGATTTTTGTTATAAACATTTCATAAATATTTCTCTGTCTATTGAAACTGAGCTGCTCTTAGATTTTCCTCTCTTGTTCTTAATATAATATAATTTTTGTGCTGCTCCCGGGATATTTTAAGTATGAATTTTTTCTTTTTTTTTTTTAACCGGACGTCTAGAAACTCCTCCGCCGACGTCCTTTTCTTCTTTCTCCGTCATCTTCCCTACCGAAAACTATCGTAATGTTGAAAAATCAAACCTATGTCATAACAATCTCTCTACGCGCGTGAACTTAACAATTTCGGTCATGCAGAGCTGCATGCTTACCAAAATTTGTAAGTTAAAAGCACACATTACACAGAGGAGCACATTTTTTAAATTAATCTTATAATTAATCTAATGGTTAAATCTGCTATGGGTATCTTACTTTTTCCAATGAGAGGAATTTTGTTGTCTTTACAGAAACGAAGGTAGTCAATGTCGAAATCTTTTGCTTTAAAAACTTCAAAATATGAAGTTTGCATGGGGACGTTTCTGGCACATGGCCTAGGCGTATATAACATTTGCATTTATATATAAAAAGACAAATAAATTTGACCAATATTATTGTTTGACTAGAGCAACCCCTGAGTACACTGGGTAACCATCTCTAATACTAATTTTTAAAAAAGTATGAATTTCAGGATCGCCAACTAGCTCCAATTCAACTTGTAACGAATCTTCTTTTGCGGGGTGAGCTCAGGGCTGTCCAGGACTCCTTCCAAGAAATTTATATAAAAGAAAAATAACTTGGACCTCCGGATGTTCTTCTTATTATTTATTTATTTCTACGAAATTTACAGTAGATAAGCGATTTTAAGGGGAGCGGGAGAAAAAAAAACCAACGTGGTGACCCGCCTCTCGTTTAACGTTTTAAATGCTTTTTGATCTTTCGAAGGATTATTTTTCAAGTTTTAACCATCTCGCGAGCTTCTGTAAAAGAAAAGAACACGTCGTGGGTGTTATAACAGCTACCCAGTAAGGGACAAACCAGACTGACTGCTTGGGGTCTACGCGTAGTCATTTGTCCGGACGGACTTGCTCAGTAAGGCAGCAAAACGTTTCCTTACAAACTTTACTGTGTTTCCGAATGGCTCCCACGAAAGAGATGGCGCCGCAACATAATTGCGTGGATCTGATCTTTACGTTTATAGATCCTGAAGTTCTCGAAAAGGTCGTTTAAGACATCACTTGGAAAGTATATAACTATATCGTCTTTAAGGGTTCGACACTCGAACGGGCTCCATACTTTCTGAGGAAAATTTTAGTCTACCTCACGACTTTCGTGATTGGACAAATAACTATAAAAGCATTAGCAGCTTGAAAAGTTAGGTCATCAAGAGTCTTGACATCCTTACGTGTCACGGACTCAAATTTTTTTGGATTCGTAAATATTTTTCTTAAAGCTTTAAACTGGCTGGAATCCAAATACTTAACATATTTTCCTGCTAATTTTTGCTCCTACTGTAATGTGGATATACTACATCGTTCTTCGTTTACTCCATCTTTACCTATAAGTCCAAGTGCGTTATAAATGAAACTTCTCAACTCCTCGATTCTTCCATCGTCATCCACTTGGCGTCCTTGGTGAACTTTCTGCGTGCTAACGGCATGAAATTCCTCTAACACTAGCTGAAAACGTATCTGTACGCCAGTATGCAGTCCTAGATACTGTCCATGAAATATTTTACCATTTTCCTGTCATCATGGTGTTACCTCGGGACTCAAATTGATGTTTAATTGTCAAAATATGCTCTAAGTCTTGTTGATGCTTATCAATTGTGATTGCTATAACGTGAAATTAACACTTTTTTCACAGAAGTCAAAAGCAAAAACCTTAACAGAGGAGAGAATCAGTTTACGTCCCTTTTTTGACTTATTTCTTTCTAAAATATTTCCATTTCTCTTCTCTGTATGTCTAATTCGCGCCGCCTTAAATGCATCCGCTATTTCGTTGTTTACATAAACAAGACTGATTATTCATTATCATCTATACGTTAATACGTCGCCAAATTGGTTTTTATACCCATTATGAGGGACGGACGATATACTCATTTCATCATAATCTTTGCAACACTCAAAACTAAGATTCAGATATACTATAAAGTATGTTAATTCTCGAGCAGCGTGACATTCTGACTGGATTAAGCCATGTCTCTCCGTCACGACATGCTGGATAAATAATTTTTTTTTTAAATATGAAATAAAAAGGCTAGAGAGGCGTGAGACTAGAATGCTTCAAGCTAAGCATGGTAATTGTATATTAATTATCCTCAAGTTGCTTATTTTGCCAAGTATTAATCTCAATTTATTTTTTTTAAATTAAATTGTAAAGAAACAAGAAGTTCACGACAACCGAGTGTTGTAGTGATAGAATGTTGTAGTTGTATTTGGGAGGATTCCCTATGAATCCTTCCCTGGTAAGGGTACTTTTACTAGGACGAGGTGTAAGTTGTCTTCCTACTCTGCTCGGCTTCATAAGCGCCAAGTCTGTCCGTCTCATAGGATGCCAATAAGTCTCGGCATGAGACGGTCCCTAACATTCAAGCTTAGGCGGATTGAACGCCTTTGGTTTACAAGCGAGTTCAACGCTTTGTTGTTTGAATTGCTTGATAACAATTAAAGATATTTATTTAAATTGGCACTATTTATAATGAATTCTACCAGGTGACATTATGCTCACATAATCACTAATTAATTGGGGCGCCGAAGGTATTCGAAGAAAGAAGACAATGGCTAGCAACTGAAGTGCCCCCGCAACCGGTGCAGAGCGCCTCAATTATTTTATATGTGGGCGTCCGCATACCTACGATGCATTTGATGGAATTCAGTAGCAGAAATGTTGCAAAATGAAATAGACAAAGAGTTAGACGAGCGCAACCATCGCCGCTAAATTGTCGAATAGCCAGAAACCCACGAAGCCCTATATCCCGATCCTAGACGTATTCGTAAACACAGTGGAAAGACAAAATGAAGGCTAGTTAGCTAAAACCAATTAGCCAAAATTGTATGATTCCGAGAGTCGAAATTCCAATTTTAGGTGGACCGTACGAGCAGTTCACTTATGATCACAAGATGTTCAAACCAGTATAGCATGGTAAACTGCAAATGATATAAAATTGTACGTACCCTTATAGTTTAAGAAATAGAAATAGCACAGGAAGAAACCGGGCCAACGGCCAGAAAATTTCGTTTCTGTTCAAATCCATTCAGGTTCTACTCATTTTATTTATAACTTATGCGAATCTATTTTCAAAATAATTCACTAAAAATGCTTTGATTATCACATCGTCGTTAGATATTGTACCACTTAACGGAATCTAAACACACGCATTGCCCGTAATGTGAATTCCGATATAAAAATATAATATATATATTCAGATTTTGTTTAGATATGCCATTATTATATAACACGTAACTTACCTGCACTTGCCCATGTATTATCACAAACAACACAATATACTCTCATGAACAGGGCATTGTTATCCAAAGAAAACTTAATGGAATGGAGCAATATGATATTGCTGCATCCCATTCGGAATTCAAACTATGACTTTTCTGCAATTGCAATACGACAGAAATCCAAGCCACAGGTGCACGCGCTTGAGTTAAGTCTTAATTTGTAGTAATTTTATATGAGCTACCATGAAATACGTTTGAGAGTTAAAAGTTTGAACCCACAAATTCCATTATTATAATAAAAAATTGCAAAAAAAAAAAAATGATATAAGCCAAAAGTATAAAAAAATTCAAAGAGAATATAAATAAGACTTATGCACTTAACATCTATGTACTCTAATGTACAGAGCAATGTTTACACAAGAAAATGTATGTGTCACATAAACGTAGATATAGAGAGAAAGCGTTCCGCTGGAATTTGTATGAAAACAAAGTTAACATATTTAATTTCCAACGACAATATGTATATTTACAAAAAGTAACATAACAGGCAATAGTACAGTAATAAAAGCTCCTTTGTTATAATAGACTGAGTAAACGCGCCGATCAAACATATATCAATGATCATTGTATAGCTTCTAAAGAGCATAAAATAAATTTGGTAATTAATCTAACACTAAGACAGTTCCATTGGAAAGCAGCACCTCGGCAATTCGAAAGCTAGGTTGAAGGTAGCGTGTTCTAGCGCAGTTGATTATTAGGGAGGAGAGATAATACCTCACGTCGTTTTATAACTGTTGATACTTTAATTTGGCTTAACCTTTTCCACAAGTCTGATATATAAACCAGATTTCCAATCTAATTCATCTTATGGACGTATTAAGAAATTCTCTTGGACTCATTCTATGAAATATATAGCGACTAGACAACAAAATCATTAATCAAGAAGTTGTTTAAATGACGAAATATGTAAGCCTTTCGAAACACAGGAATTATTAAAATTGTTCGCGCAAAGTCTAGTCCATAGAATCATTAACGGGTAAACTGAACTTAAGGTTAGGATTAAGCACAACTTCCCTATCCTTGCAGCCTGTAATATTTCCAATTTGAAAAACATTAATATGATAAGAACTGGCATGATAACGTCTGGCAACTCTGTCGCGCGGTATAGTCGTCTATATATTGTTTCGGCAATTACTATTTTAATTTTTTGTTGAATTTCGTGGCTATTCTGCCTTATAGTGTGTGAATTTATAATATTCTTTGAGAAGAAAATGAGTGAATTCAAAGTCAAAGAAATATTTTTTCTTTACGCTTTGATTCATTGGATTTTTGCAAACAAAAATTTTGAGCTCTGATATAAATCTCTCTTTTTTTTTGTTTTCTCTCCTTTTCTCTGTTATTTTTTCGCTGTTTGTAGTTTGTTTTGCTATTGATCTCTCGTTACAGTGTCAACGTAACAGAGAAGTTTTGCACAAATTGGTTGATAAATTTTTATGTTGAGGATTTTTTTTCTTTTTTTTGCGATTTGTCTACCTGTTCTTTATAATCCACAACTGCCTTTTTGACTGGACATGTAGCGTTTATACACACCTTGTCGGGCGAAAACGGGCCCGGAATCTGATAGATTCGTTTCTTGTTGGCTCTGCGAGCGCTTTGGTCATGCAACGTGTGCCGGTATTCTCGGCAGTGCTGCTGACGCAGTCGCTGATCCGTCTAAAGGCTTAAGATGGTCATGTCCGGACTGTAGGCAGCGGCACATTGATTTTTATAAACTTTTCACGGAGACCCGTTATGATTTCTCGGAGTAGAAATCTCGGCTCCTTGTGGGAGAAGTTTGAGCTCTTTAGGTTTGATGAGTGTCGTTTTATTGGACACTCATCTTCTACTCGTAGAGTAGCGTGTGGGACGTCACCTCTGGCTTTCTTCAAATCTGATTCGTTGGTACAAGTTACCGCTCCCTCTAACTCTAAAATGAATAATAATGTTTCCGATATTGCTGAGTCGGTTGGTAGCAAAACAGTTACAAACGAACCGGCAAGTCCATCGGTTTTAAGCTATGCTGAAGTGGCAAGTGTATCTCCGCCCAGAGCCGCCACTCACTCTAATCAAGTGCCATCGCCTAAAAGTAATAAAGAGAAAAATAAATCATCCTCTCCTCCTGGCTGTTCATGTGTGAAATCTGGTCACCAGACTGGGCAAGTCTCACAAGCTGCCGGTACAAGGGCGATAACCCCATCTATATTCTCCCCAACTCGAAACTCTCCTACCGTGAACCCCCTTCCTGTTCCAAGTAATGACATTTGCTTGACGGCAGTTCCTCCCAGAAAACCAATATTTGTGTCAAGACTGGCACCTGAAACATCGGTGGATAACATAAAAAGTTATCTGGCGACGAAAGTCCCATCAGCCAACTTAAAGCGCGTTAGCATCTTCAAAATGGCTCCTTCTCTATCTAGGGCAATCTCCTCTTTTAAAATATTAGTTCCGACTGAAAACAGTGATATGTTGTTAAATAAACCACTGTGGCCTGTAGGATCCTTAATTTAGGAATTTATCCCTCGAGATCGTCCCCGTAATACCAAAGCAATAGTCTTGTCGCCTTTAAAAAACTAAATGTTTCTTCAGGCCCATTATCTCTCATTTATCAAAATGTTAGGGGCCTAAATTCAAAAATTCGTTCCACTTTTCTAAATTCAGTGAACACGGAATTTTTCTGTTTGGCCTTTACTGAAATTTGGCTAAAACCCGATCTACATTCGTCGGAACTTTTTCATAATTCTTTCCAAGTGTTTAGAAATGATCGAGTAAATCGTATTGGTGGTGGTGTATTAATTGCCATATCTGCGTCAGTCCCGTCCAATTTAATTGAATTTGCCACTCCTCCTGACGTTAAATTTATCGCTATTCGTGCGAATATGTCTAAAAAAATCTAATATCTCCAATTACAAGATACACGCTGCCCTCATTTGTGAAATGGCCAAGCGGTCTAGACCCACCGATTTGGTCGTTGCATTGGGTGACTTCAATTTGCCTCAAGTCACTTGGTGTAACACTGATAATTCTGGCTGTTTGGTTCCTACTTCAACGTCTGATAGGGCTGTTGTGTTCTTTAGTGAATTGTTTGGTCATAATTTGGGTCAATATAATCGTACCCCTAATTGTAATGGTAGACTGCTTGATCTCTGCTTTGCCAATTTTCCCGAGATTAACGTAAATCGTTGTCCACCTTTTAGTTTACCTGAGGATCCTTATCATCCATCAATATGCATTTCCTTTCATCATATTAATGATGGTTTGTTGAAATGCCTTAATGTGCCAACTCAAACTTTTTTAAATAATTATTATGATTTTCATAAAATCAATATTGTATTACTAAAACATTGTCTTTCACATCTGACGCTTGATTTCTCAACCGGTAGCATTGAAAGCTTATTGCTATCGTTCTACAATACATTAAATCTAGCAATTGCTGTATCTGTTCCGATCAAGCAGTGTCGACCTCGAAGCAGGTGTCCCCCGTGGTTTAAGAAGACAATAAATATCACAAGAATAGAAAAAACTCGCTATTCAAAAAATATTCGAAAAGTGATTCTGCGCTCAACTATGTCGCTTACTCGGTGGCGAGGCATAGGTTTAACTCCCTCAACCATCATTTTTACTGCAGATACCTTCAGTTCATTAAATCCTGTCTGATTGCTAATCCTAAATTCTTCTTTAAATTTGTTAGCTCTAAATGAAAAATTTCCACATACCCCTCTCATGTTTTTTTAATGGCTCTGATTCCTCGGATGATTTTGAAATCTCAAATCTATTTGCTGAGTATTTCCGGCGAAACTTTTCGATTGCTAATTTCGATTTATCAGCAAACTGCCCATATCCTATAAGTAACTCGGTTTCAATACCTAACTTGGTTATTTCGGAAGATGACGTTTCTAAAGGGTTGAGTTCTCTAAAATACAGTTGTTCGCCTGGACCTGATGGAATTCCATCATGTGTACTTAAATCTTGCGCTGTCGAGTTGTGTGGTGTGATCTCAAAGATTTTTAACATGTCCTTGTGTTCAGGTGTTTTCCCTTCATGTTGGAAGAGTAGTTCCCTTATTCCTATCCACAAGAGTGGAAGTAGACAATTTGTTGAGAACTACAGAGGCATAGCCAAGTTGAGTGTCTTGCCCAAGTTGTTCGAGCGTATTGTGACTCAGCATTTAGCCTTTGCCATTAATTCGTATATTTCTCCGCACCAGCACGGCTTTCGGAAAGGGCGATCTACAGTCACCAACTTGTTAGAGTTTACCTGTCATGTTTTCAAGGCTTTTTCTAGTGGCTCTCGCACAGATGTTATTTACACTGACACCGTTATATCTGGCGTACCTCAAAGCAGCGACTTGGGTCCCATATTATTTAGTTTATACAGTAGTGATCTTCCATCGGTGGTTAATTCCAGCCAGATCTTAATGTTTGCTGATGATGTGAAACTGTTTTCTTCCTTCTCTGTTGAATCGCAATCACATCAGCTTCAAGGTGATTTGGATAATTTTGTTGCATGGTGCTCTTTGAATCTTCTGAAACTAAATCTGAGTATATGTAAGAAGCTTTCTTTCTCAAGAAGAAAGTCATTTATTACTCAGTATTTCATAGATTCGCATAAGTTGGAGGACGTCGATTCGATCACAGATTTAGGCGTTCTATTTGACCATAGGTTACGTTTTAACTTGCATATTGAGCTCTCGATTAGCAAAGCTACGTCCGCGCTTGGTTTTATAAAAAGGTGGTCCAAAGAGCTTGAAGATCCCTACATTACGAAAAGGCTGTACATGTGTTTGGTTAGACCCATACTCGAGTATGCCTCAGTTGTGTGGTTTCTTTCATATAGGTGCTACATAGATTCAATTGAATCTGTTCAAAAGCAATTCTTGCTGTTTGTCCTTAGAAATTTGGGTTGGGATCCGATTGCCTCTCTTCCTCCGTATGAGAATAGGTTGCTGCTGCTGTCCCTATCGTCTCTTGAGAAACGTAGGTTTGTTCTTGGCGTTTCCTTTCTAATTAAAGTAATAAATGGTGCTATTGACTCGCCTTCATTACTTGGTGAAATAAGCTTTAATGTCCCTAACCGCTTCTCTAGGCACTTTGTCTTGGTTAAGCTTAGTCAGTGTAAATATAATTATGAGCTGTTTAATCCGCTCAGAGTAGTTTGCATGAACTTAAATGACGTCTATTACTTATTCTCGTTATCGGACTCTTTAAAGTTCATTAAAGCAACATTGCTTAATACGCGCGATTTACCTATGTCATATTTAAACTAGCTTTTATCCTTAAAAAGTCGTTACGTTTCGAAAATGAATTATTGTCAATTTATTATCGGTTGCCAGGCTTATGCATGTTTGCGATGGCTTAGGGGTTCATTTGCAAATTGGTCCTGTACCGGTTGTAAGTGTGGCCCTATGCTGACGGTGTACATGCTTTTTTTTTCTTTTTTTTCTTCTTATTTGTTTTATTATACTTATACTCAATTTTATTTTAAATTAATATAAGTTTTGCATTAAGAGCCAATTGAACTCGACTGTTATTTATTTAGTTGAGTTTATAGTATAAGTGGAATAAATAAAATAAAATAAATAAATAAATAAATAAAACATCTAAAACGGAATTTGCTCCATTAAAGCGACAATTTCTTGCATTTTTTTATTTTTACATTTATTTATTCAAGCAATGAAGTTGCAAATTTTGCTGGATAGATTGCAATAAAGAAGTGTCATCACCCGAATCAACTGATCGGCACATTTTAATGTTATCAATAAACACTAATACTAAGGAGTATTGAATACACCTATCAGGATCAGAAGCAAGAGCGACCGTAGTTGGTCGGCTTCAGGGGCGCAAATTGTGGCTAGCAATTTGGATAAAATATAATTCATAAACAACATTTTCCCTGCCGACTTATTAAATATATATAAAACAAAAAAAATTTAAATAGTCTAGACCTTTAAATTCATGATTTAAAAGACCGTTTGGACTTTTCCTAACGTTGTAAGAGCAAGGAAAGCTTGAAATACGCGATAAGCTAGTTCTAACAGGTCAGTGGATATTCATACTATTTTAAAAAGCCCCGCTGGGAGGGCGATATAATCGACTTTGTTGTTGGCGCAATTTTGTAATCTTTAGAGATTCAAATAAGTTAGGTAGTGTCCTGCCGCATCATCATTATTAACAAAGAGTTGTTAGCTCCTTTTGCAAAAAGATAATAAAAAGTAGTTTTCCAAATTGATGACAGATATAATTCGGTTGATTGACATGAAACAATCAATATAAGACTTTTCTAAATTTTCAAGGAATGCTGTCAATATTTTCATAATTCATGAAGAAGGAAGTACCTTGACTTTACATGTAGAGCTAACAAAGTTATAAAAAATTTTTCGTCTGCCACCAATTTAGTTCTCAGTATAGTGGACTGAAATGAAATGAATTTTCAGCATTCGGCGTCTCCATATTACGTATTACAGCAATATCTCCTATTCAGAAAGCAGCGCTTTGTTTACTAGGAGGTATTGCGGTAAAGACCGAGCCAGGTGTCTACTACCTATCAATTCCTTGAATACTCACTCTTTTCTGTTATTACATTTCAATTTCGTTTATTTGTATTCCTTACTTGCACTTATTGTTGCAGTTACGGTTATTATTTTATTCATTGTTTCCACGCCGCTAAATAGTGGATAAAAGTGGTTGATATGCCACTTAAGAACTGTCTAAAGACGGTTGGGTTCGCTTTTGTTCACTTGATAACTTTTTCTGGTTTGAGTCAGGTAGTTCTTTGTTTCTGCTGTCATTGCACATTCAAACAAAATTCGACCATATCAGGGCGCCACCTAAAGGAATCTTCGATATTCTCTTCAAATTTTTGAGGCCAAAGTCACGTTGGACGTCGTAGCTTTTCTTTTGGATCTGTACGGATATCACTTATAACGTTTACAAATGTTTCAGATATGTCTCGATCAACGTTTCTACTGGCCTAGTTCGGCTAACATTAAAAGAAAGCAAAACCTCAAATTTAAAAACGAATGTTTGTCCGTTTCATATCTTGGTTGCTCTCTTGAACAAACACTAAATACTTAGTTTGGACTCATAGTGTTTATTTGGACTGATAGTCTCGATTAGCGTTGACGTTAATTTTCAATGAATAACGATGCATAACATCGCTTGCATTTGGAAAAATTCGCAATAATAATCGTGGCTTTTAGGAAGTAAATTTCTCTGAACGCATCAGGGTTATCAATTAAGATCACAAATCGTCCTTTGATGTTGTCAACACTTACTCTTAATATATGCTTGCTACGTAAGGAATAACATCATTTCAGTTCTCCTACGGCATGTCTATCGTTCAAGTGCATAATAAGGAGTACGTATATGCTTACATAGGGTATATATATATATATATACATTGGAGTTTTCAGTTATCGTTAAATATCCTGGATAATGTAGTCGATAATCTTATCGTAGACGTGGACTTCTTCAACGAAGCCAACTAAATATTGTGCGCACTCTTATATGAGTGCACTAATGGAACAGGTGCAACGCTTGATAAAACTTTAAAGAGTTTTTAAAATTTTAGGGATACACATAAATGATCTTCAATGCTCCAATTAGATTTAGAATGTATTCGTTACGTTCACCATGTAAAAGACTACCGTTATGTTTATAGTACAACCTGTGGCGGTATATATTTAACATTTAGCGTACAATCACACCGTCTGTGTAGGTGGTTGATAGGAAAAGAAAACCCAATTATCTTAGAGAGACAAGTACTTTTGTAGGAAACAATCTTCGCCGTCCTTGTAGGGAATATGCTTGTCAGGCACCAGATCATCATGGGTCTGGGACAACAAGATGATCAAACGAAGGGAGCACATTATCTTTCAGATCCAAGAATAGTTAAGCAGTCCGATTGCAGGAGACAACATACCATCAACGATTCGAACGGATAAGAATTAGGTAAGACAAACTAAGAGCACTTACTTTCCACTTGACTGTTGACAAGCAATTAAAAAAAGATCTCTGGTCCCTCCGATTTTACAGCTGTCAGCTGACCGTACTTGCAGTGCTGTTGTGAAATTACGAATGCAGCGATCCATGTCAATGAACAATGTCTAAACGTATTGAAATAATGAATATTAGACAAAAACATTATACAGTCGTCTCTCGCTTCACACGATTAAGTCGTACCATGCTCTTTCGAATCCGTGTTGTACGACACTTTTTGATTTTTTTATTTAAAATTTAAACTTTGGTATAAGATAAATAAAAATAAAGTACACCATGTTGTGTCGAAACCTTATTTGTGTTGTATAGATATCGTGTTATAAGGTATTTTGAAGTAACGTAAATTTTAATCTGTGCTTGAGCAACTATATATAAGCTCACACGCAAAACTTTTCAACTTTTGATTTTTGTGTGCTTGACTGTTTTAATTTTTCGTATGTTGATATTGTAACAAATATTTCCAATTTCTTCATTTTCATCAGTATTCCACTTTGTTAAAAATAAGCAAGCACGAAGCCACGCGGAATCAAACCTAGCACCCCAAACAAAAGTGCATGGTTCGATAAATTCATTTTTGCCAACTATACCACTGCAGGACTATATCATTTTGCTATATCGTAAGCATTTATAAATTATTTAGTTCAAATCCATGTATTTAAAATACAACTACAAGCATATATATGGACGCATTTAAAACTTTCGTCTCAACTATTTTAATAGCTTAACTCAGATGTTGGTGTGTAAGAATGTCAAATTTTTATCCAAGCGTTTATTAGCCGACGATATGGGCAAGAAAGTAAGGAAGCAGCCAGTTAAAATAATTGCTAACACGTCTACTGCCCACTGCTCACTGATGGTCTAGAAGATTACACACAGTTGCCCAATAAATAGGAAAAATATATATAGCAGATTTTGAGAAGGATAAGTATAAGAAAATGTTTTTGGCAGTAAATAGATATATATATAGCAAAATGATAGTAATTGTCCGAAAAGAAGCGCAATTGCGAGAAGCGGGATTGTTTGTTTGACCTATAAAGTTATTCTTGGTCTCGCACCAAATATTAATTTCAGGAATATTTGAAGTGGCAATTATAATAGCCCCGCTATTTTTCATAATCTTATGCACTCAGCGTCCTCATCTGCGTTTAGACTTTTCCTAGAAACCAAGCCATTTGTTTGCAATTTTCCTCCAACAGCTGTGCTGTCTTTTGTTGTAAAAGGAACACCTAAAAAAGCTTTGGATTTCAGTTCGCTTTCAGAATATTCATTATTATCTGGTCTGCGGTTGACGACAAGTTAGCAATGGTTTATTATTGTTTACAGCGTAATAGCCATTCAACTCGCCAATTCATTATTTTGTACTGCTTTCTTCAGATGAAAACCTGTAGAAAAAAAATGCTATAAAGCCCGTAGTGCTATCGCCCAAAAACAGAGATTCCTTCAAAAATAGAATCCTAACAATAATGTTAACGTGCAAAACAGACGCGTTAAGACGTGTTAAAAGCGGCGCTAAGATTTTAAGACGTGTTAACACCGACGTTACGTAAATAACTTGCGAAAAACATAGTAGTGAGTATGTGAGATTCGGCACCCGCCAAATAAGACTAATTTTTTTCTTTGGATTTGTGATGAATGATGCTTTTAATCAGTCATCAAGCCTGCGTCGTACATCTCACTAAATATTTTTTGCAGAATATTTAGACTGCCGTTATTTATCAGTTTTATAGTGTGTATCGATGCTTAGATGCTAGTGCTTTAAGACCTTAGTGTTAGAATTTATTTTCTGACTTAATTCATAATAATAACAATAAAAATAATTCCATTTTTTTTATTTTCCCGTTATTGCCAAGCTTTGTATAATTTAAATTGGCTTAGACTTGATCAAATTAACGGAGACAGACAATAAATATTAATAATTTAAAAAATTTATTTTTGAATATCTGTTAAAGCACCAAAACGTTTGGCTAGTGTACTTAATGGAACAACAACAACAGCCACTAGATTAAAAGTTGTGCGTTTTATTGATTAAATTATTGCTTCTTTCCAATGGTCCTTTTCTATCGTGGTGCCGTTATCCTACAACCAAATCGTTCAACACGATACCTCGTTTAGACGCACGCGAATATAACAGCGAAAAATAATGTTGAAGTTTTATGAGATATTTCCATTTTTACATTCTCAAATACCATTGAGATGCTTCTAATACGGTGCCATTCTATTTCCAAAATAAATGTATATCAAAATTCAAAGTCCAAAACAACAAATCCATGCTTGCCCACACTTCCCTGGATTGTGTGTGTCTCTTTATATAACATGATATTTTTCAAAGGTAGCTACAATTAATTACTGATCTAATAGCGAGTTTACAGATTTTGAAATATGGACTTGCAACATGAACAGATATACCATTTTTTCAATGCAATTTTCGATCTTGTCTACATATAAAATATGTCACTATAACATTCAGCATCTTTAACTCTGGTCTGGTTGTTTTAGTATTCACGCTGTCTTCCTCTTCCGCTTATGAAATTTCTTAGGGTTGTCTTTTCTAAATCTGCTACTCACTTACATACGACTTAATATACACTATTTAACGTTTTTGCGGGTTAGTGGATTAAGGATGAACAAATATGTCGTTTATTAAATTTGCACCTTACTTACTCTTTGGTGTTAGGTAAAAATAAGCATATAAAACTTTTTTTTTATTATTTATGTTTATAAAAGTTAAATGGCAACGAGATCTTCGCTATAAAAAACTTAAGACATCTTAAACTAACGAGTTTATCATTTTTTAGAAGGACGAAGATATATATACATATTGTTATAAAATTCTCTTTTGGAAGATACAGTCCGTATCACTAGATTGTGGATATTTTGTTCAAGAAAAATACACTGTAAAGTTCTTTTATTTATATTTGTATTTCTTTAAATGTAAGTTCTTTTATTTACATTTATATTTCTTTAAATGTAAGATTATTCACAATTTATTTTTGACGATACTTTGGACTGCTTCACTCAAATATTTTTTTTTTTACTATCTTGTCTTTCACAAATATTCTGTTTATATGAATTTTTACCATCATGTTACTAGTACCTAATTTTATGATGATGTTTAATTCACCTGCTTTTCTGGTAACCGTTTTCATCGGCCGGCAGCTGCATGCTGCGAATGTGCATTTAGTTTTTCCCTTTTTAGGGGTTTTATTACTTCGCTGGAATGAACAGGATTTGGGATTTCCGTAACAATGTATATACACGTAAATATTATATACAATGTATATTTATTGTTCACCTGCGTTATGTTCATATTGGCGGCATTACAAATACAAATGTGTGTGCCGCCATATTATTCCATAAGCTTTGCTTTTTACAATCAGCGAACATAAAACTTCGAATCCTTCAATGTGAAATAATGATGGAAAGAAAGAGAAATTATACTTTCTACTTATTTATTGTTTGACTTATATTTATATATACATACTTATATCTATACCAAGGCCCATATTCACATAAAAATACGGAATTTTGTATGATTTTGCTTTGTAAACGTTTGAGAGAAATGTGCCATCATAACTAGAAACTATTAACAACAGTTTTGGCCAAGGTTATAAGCTAACCTCGATGACGCCAAAGATTGGTGGTGGTTTCTTGGGTAAACTATTTGGTAGAAGTACAAATGGTGTTTCGGTGCAGTTAGTTATCAAAACCTCGCCACAGGGACAATATATGGGGTAAAGTGGGCGAAGGAAAAACTACTTTAATGGATTTGTTTTTCGATTGTCTAAAGACGTTAATGCTGGTTATTTTCACAAAAGTTCTTACAAAACCTGCTCTTTATTATGCAGATTAAATATAAAAAAAATAGGGTTCACTTCAACGCGTTCATGACGGATGTGCATGCACGAATTCATGAAACGAACCCGCAGCAAGGACCGTCGCTTAGAATATCCGATATTGAAAATCCTCAACCCTTTGATCCGACATTGCCAGTTGCTAGGGCAATAGCGCGCGAAAGTTGGCTAATATGCTTCGATGAGTTCCAGGTCACTGATATAGCTGATGCTATAATTTTGAAGAGTTTATTTACGCGTCTCTTTAATGAGGGAATTGTTTGCGTAGCCACTAGTAATCGTCATCCGAAGGATATCTACAAAGATGGATTGCATCGTAGCCATTTATTGGTGTGCTGCTTAACCGTTCCAAAGTGGCGAATATGGACAATGGCGTAGATTACAGAAAAATAGCCCAATCTGGTGATCGTGTATTGAACAGTCCATTTAAAGAATTTTGTGATCGGGTACTTGGTACATATTTCTTACATTTTCCAGCCGTTAGCAGGCAATGATTACTTACAATTCGCCCAAGTATTTCAAAGCAAAGGGATGGACAAAATGAATGTTATGTCCGATTTCCATCGTTAGTTGCAATCCGTTCGATATTTTTAGCACTTTTCTTTGAATTATATCTATGATCTGAGAAGGTTGCTGAAGCTAGAAAACGTAAGTTAAAAAGATATTTTAAAAAAGTCCACGGGAATCAAATGATAAGATTATATTGTGCAAATTAGTTAAAAGTTTTGAAAAAAAAACTTAATTTTATTTTAAACTGTTGCAGGCAAGACCAGACGTTTAAAGCAAGCTAAAGAAGAGGCTACCGAAGAAATTGAAAAAAAATTGAACTAAACGAAGCGGACGTTTAAATCCGTTTTTTTTATATTTACTTCTGTGTTCTTCCTCAAAATATGAAATATATGAAGTCTTTTCCCAAATCCTTCATTAGGCGCACGTCTTCCTCCGTAGTTCAAATTATTCTTGCTTATGCAAAAAGCTAAAAAAAAAAATTCACAACTTGTGCAATGTGTTAGTAAAGTTCTATACATTAAAAAAAAAAAACAACCCTTAGCTTCATTCTTTCTTTTATCTCTTTTATTTCACGTGACTTCCCAGATGTTTTTTCAATAGCCTGTGTTGCTAGTGCTCAATGTCTTTTTTTTAGTCTAAGAATTCAATTCATTAGTCTAAAATTAAAATAATAATAATAGTAATAATTAGATTTAAAAAAACACTGGTTGTATTGTAAGTCTTCTTTAGTTAATTCTTGTAGCTCAGCTTTGCTTAAAAGTTTAACTTTTCCATTAATTAATCTTCAGTTGCTGACATACTTCTGAAAAAAGAAATGAGCACGACGACGGCATACCATCATATTAATAATCAAATTTATCTACCTTCATAGAGTACAAAGAGTCTAGTATTAAGACTATTCCAAGGTTTTTTAGTTTTTAAGCAATCGGAAAGGAAATCTCTTGACATAACACGAGTTAAAAAATGTTAAAAAAAGAGTGTAATTATTGTTATCTTTTCAACAAAATATTTTTATTTATATTTCCCTGGTCGGTACACTGACGTGTTTTGACTCAAGGACGAACCCTATTCAAAAAAAAGTTTGGATTGCTTTGTCCGATTATTCCTCATACGACGCTCTATTTTCAAAAGTCATCATATGGAAAAGAATTCAATTATTAAAGTTTGTCGACAAAACTTGCTCTGTGATAGTATTCGGACATTCCAAATTGGTATGAAAAATTTGCTTCAGCTGAGGCACTTGTTTGCACCCTCCCCCATATAACCGTTTCTACGACAACTGAATCTTTATATAGAAGATAGATATAATTTTTAATGTGTCGTGGTGAAAATTACTTCATAATAGTAAATTGACATAGACATTAGCCTTACCGAATTTGGACCACGAAGGTCTAGTAACAGTAGTGCCTTCAGATCAATTCAGGCATGCGGTTTGAACATTCCGAAGAGGTATGAAAATTGTTCAATCATTGAATCGCTGCCAAGCCAATATCATTGCCAGAAAGAAGGGGGAAAATTGTAGAAAATATTTTGATCAACATATATTCTATTCATTTTCTTAATAAATGCCATTTTCAAGTGAAAAAATGGCCAAAATATGGAAGCAACTAACATTTATGCCTTTTGCTTTAGCGGAGAAAATTGTGTACATATGGAAACTTCTGAAATTAGATTTCGAAGTGACTAATTACAGCAACAGATTGAATGGCCTTTTCGCACATCCTGTAACCATCACGAAGTTCGATTATTTGGAAAAGATGAAGCTCTTTCTGAAGCAATTGGTGGATTTTGTTCCGCCTCAACTTCGCTCATATGAACATATGGACATTTCATTTTGCTGTGTTCATATATTTATATCTTTCATTTATTTTATAATTTGAAACGTATAGTAAGGAAACATCACTTTTTTTTAATTTTTGATAACTTTGCGATTGTGGTGTCTTTTATCAACTGCCAATTCGCGAAGATTTTCAAAAACTGTTTGATTAATTGTGATTTTTATCCATCTCAATTCGCAAGCATCTGAGAGTAATTTAAATGAGCGGGTCTGAAAACCACCTCGATTCGCAGTCATATGAGAGTAATTTAAATGAGTGGCCTGAAAACCACCTCGATTCGCAGTTATATAAATTGTGTATTAATAATTTGTACACACGTGCAATATGGTATGAACAAATGATATGAAAATGAGTAAGAAAGATTAAAAGAATTGAAGTGAGCATATTTACTGACGTTTGTGCGCTTTGTATGCGAAAATTTTTGATCATTATAACACGGATTGGATAGTAAACGCACAAAAGTAGAATTTAATATTATAAAAAATAGATTAGCTGTAATTTCTGATAAGAGTGATGATGAAACTTAATTCTGCAACCGTAATAAGCCGTTTCTATTTATTTATAATAATTACTATTATCCTTTGAACGTGTTTTTTGTTTTATTTTTCATTTTTGTATTTCACGTTTTTGTTTTCCATTAAAAACTTGGAGGTAATGTAGAATATGTAACGAATTTGATATTTAAGCTTTGCAAGGATGAAAGTATTTTTGTTTATATCGTGGACTTATCGCTCGTTTTCCGGCCTGGCTCATGGGAAGGGTAAAAAAAATTTAATTAGTTTCATGATAATTCCTTTGTTACGCTACATATGTTTCATTACTTAAAAAAAAACCTGCTTACTTCTAATTTTGAAATTTTTTCCCGGATATATACAATACTATGCCCTACCAATACTGCTTTTCCTTCACCCCTCAGTCACCCCCAGGAAGTCTCACCAGCTATTCAATACTTTTAATGATAATATATTTTTTTTATTTTCCAAAAAAAAGGAATAAAAGAAAAAATAACAAAACGAAATTATGAAGTTAAATATAATTAAACTATTTTATCTAAATCTAAAAAACAAAGTATCACAATTCAGGGACATTTATATTTTTTTCCTTTTTTTTTTACAAGAAGTAAATTATTTACAATATAGAGTAATAAAATTATTTTTAATTGAGGTTACTCAGATTTATAATAGAAAAGAATATTCGCAAATTTAGATTAATTTAATTTGATAAATAAAAGCAAACTTTCCAAATCAAACAACCTCCTCGATGCGCATCGCCGCAGCTAAATGATTTTTTATCAGATTATACATTTTAAAATTTTTGATTAATAATAAGAAAAATAAATACAAAAAAAAATTGTAGTTTATTGATTCGATGAGACCCGTAGCCGTTTGGCAGATGGATATTTTTAACGCCTTAGGGATGATTGGGAAAAAATTGATCCTTAGAGCCACGTATTTATTTCAATTACTAACATGTGAGTGGATCAACTCGACAGGTTTGGATTTTTTTTTGTATTTTCTACTTTTGAATTATAACTTGCATGTTGTTAGGGTCGAAATTCGTAATATAGATTTATTCACAATATAGCTAAGTAAATTTTCACTCTTTGTAGTTTTTTAGCAAGAAGTTTCTGTTATTTTTTATTTTTTTCTTCCTTTGAAAAAAAATATCAATGTAATGATAGTTCCCTTTAAAAATGTAAGGGAAAACCAAATTTTAAAATCTCCAAACACTGACAAATCAAAACTGAGTTTATAATCACTTCAAGTGAGCACATAGCTGTTCGTTTGAAATCCCTCCACTCCCAAATTTTCTTTCTCTATCCGCCAAGAAAAGTCAAATTTTCTTTTTTTTTTGTCTGTAACAAATAACAACTTTTATTTTTTTTTATTTTTTAATTGTTTTATATATTACCGTGCCTACTACAGATTATCGAGTCATCGTATTCTACTTGTTACTCACTTATTAATCAGTTATGCTAAATTTACATTTTGTTATATTTATTTCTTCATAATGTAAACCTAGCTATAAACTTGTTAAGATAACTGTTCAGACGAAATCGCGAATGGCTATACTATTTCGGTTTCTTTTTGTTTTTCCTTTTTTTTACTTTTGTTGATTTATTACACATATGCCTTTTCAATAAAATATATTATTATTATTGTCTCTTGCTTTGTCATGTAAATAAGTCTTTTCTTGTGCTCCTACTTTATCATCTTAAAGAGAAAAGGTTTTGCTTAAAATGTCATAATTTAAAATACTATACTCCCTTTCTCGTAAGCAAGCAACTTGCAACATCTACATTTTGGAGGCCCCGGCGAGATAAGTATCTTAAACAATTTCCATAATAATTACGTCAATTAACCACGTGCTTTTTCATGGATGATCAAACGGATTAAAAACTGGAGTTGATGTCGTGCAATGCTCCAGCAAAAAACTTGATAAAGCGCTATTAGCTTTAAAGGTCCGTCGTACGGTGCAAATTGACCGTGTCAATCATTTTGTAAAACGTATACAAGAAGATTCGAGTGGCGTTTCTTTAGATGAATTAAATAGAAGGCTCAAAGCTTTAGACAGTGCTTTTGATGCTTTCAACAAAATACAAACAAAAATTGAAGAAAAGGGTTTTAATGAAATCCTCAACCAAATAGATCAAAATGTGAAGAATTACATTACTGTATAGCAACAACGTTAAAAGTGTGCACATAAAGACCCAACAATTCAGATTCGAACCAAATACTTCATGTTTCCCATGCGATATTATCTGATAAAAAATACGACACTGTAAAACTGCAAAAATCGAATTACAAGAATTTTCTGGTGATGTCACTACATGGATAGCTTGGTTCGATAAATTTACATCATTGGTGCACAACAATGAAAGGCTTAACACCTCTTAGTATCTAAGTTGAGTCCGGCCGCAAAGGCTCCCATAGCTGGCATAAAAATCATTGCTGAAAATTATGAAATAATATTACAAGATTGAAAGACCGCTTTGAAAACAAGAAAATTATTGGGAAGCAGCATATCAAACAAATTTTTGATCATCCTAAGATCATTCATGCGAATGCAGCTGATTTGCGAGAATTAATCGATACCATGAATAATCACCTTATAGGTTTGAAAAATATTAATCGTCCAGTTGAATCATGGGACGATCTTATGGTATACATCATAACATCTAAGCTTGATCCCGATACATTGAATAAGTGGAATGAAAAGGCGCCAATTGATCGTTTACCAACGCTGTCTGAATTATTAAATTTTTTTAAAGGACGTTTTCTGTTAAGTTCTGTTCCTTTACCCGGTGGTGCTCCCACTAACCGTGCTATAGAGCCAAAAAGGGTTCAAAGAACAGCAAAGTCTTTTGTTACCATTAAAAATTGCTGCAGCTTTTGCCAAAAACCGGGTCATGTTATATATCGCTGTTCTGATTTTTTAAGCTTATCTGCTGCTGACAGATTGAACAAAGTACATGCACTTAAACTTTGTGTCAATTGTCTTAAATTCAAAAAACATAATATATCTGATTGCACCTCTAAAGGTCGTTGTCACACATGTGGCAAAGGCCATCATTCACTATTGGATTTTGAACGCCCGCAAGTGGCAATTTACACTGCTTCAAAACATAAACAAATCAATGAAACAAATCATATCGAACTTGCAGAAAATACAAATCATAACATGAGTGATCAAGCACAACCTAAAAATTTTGCTGCTTTGAAAACACCCAGAACGAAATATACTAGCTACAGCAATTGTTTATATTATATCGAAATACAACCAATGCTTTCCTTGTCGTGTTCTATTGGATGGTGGTTCACAAATTAATATGATTTCTGAACGCATGGTTCATATGACCGGTCTAAAACATCAATACGCCCCAAATCAATTTCAATGTGCAAATAAAACTGTGGGAACATCAAAATTTAAATGTATCACAAATATTGAATCGCTACTTAAACCATTCTCGGTTACTCTTGAAGCTCACATAGTTGACCAAATAAGCGGAACCCTTCCTGATGCTGAAATCGATATTTCAAACTGGAACATACCAGAACATATACCTTTAGCAGATGAACGTTTTAATATACCACAACGAGTCGACATTTTATTGTCCCATACTAACCAATACACCTTTAGGCTGGTTTGTCGCGGGAACACTTCCACACCATGCAAATTCAATTGCATATGTCAAGTGCAACTCATTACAAATATCTAACGTTCAACAAAATGATCACCTGTCTGATGCTATTAAAGCATTTTGGGAAATTGAAAGTTTTAAGGAATGTTCACCAAAATTATCACAAGGAGAAGAGCAGTGTGAGTTACATTTTCAAAATAATTTTACGAGGTTGCCAGACGGACGGTTTGGTGTAAAGTTGCCTTTCAAATCATCAACATCCTTATTGGGTTACTCTTACGACATTGTTTTTAAACGCTTTCTGGCACTTGAGCGAAAGTTTGAAACAAATAAACAATTACGTAGTGATTATACTAAATTTATAAATGAATATATTCAACTTTCACATATGGAAATTGTACAATTATTTGATTTTTCACAACCACATTACGTGTTACCTCACCAATGCGTACATAAACTTTCGAGTTCCACAACAAAGTTACGCGTCGTATTTGATGCGTCATCAAAAACCACATCTGGTAAATCTTTGAACGAGCTTCTTATGGTTGGGCCAGTAATTCAACGTGATTTATTTACGGTAGCTTTACGGTTTCGATCTTACACTTATGTATTCACAGCTGATATAACTAAAATGTATCGTCAAATTGCTCTCGATCCTGATGACAGGCGATACCACTTTGTGTTATGGCGTTCACAAGGCGATCGAGCAGTACAGCTATACCAACTAACTACAGTTACATATGGAACTGCATCTGCATCATTTTTAGCCACACGCGCATTAAAACAATTAGCTATTGATGAACTACATAATTTTCCATTAGTTGCAAATGCTATAAACACAAATTTTTATGTAGATGATCTACTAACGGGTTGCAATACACTTCATGAAGCCATGCAATTACAAGCACAATTAATTTCTATTTTATCTAAAGGAGGTTTCAGCCTAAACAAATGGTGTGCAAATCATCAAGATTTGATTAAACACATTCCTAAAGAAAATCGTGAAACTTCATTCACCATTAAAAATTCAAATGCGATCAAAACTGTTGGAATTGTTTGGAATCTTGCAAAGGACAAATTTCTTTACAAGATTGATATAAAATTCAACGAAAATTATACTAAAAGAACAATTTTATCTGAAATTTCACAATATTTTGATCCGATAGGCCTAATATCGCCAGTCATAATAATGGCTACAATTTTCATTCAACAATTGTGGCGGTTAGATTTGGGTTGGGATGACGAATTGCCTATTGAATACCAGATGGCGTGGTCAAATTTTAGACGGCAATTATGTAATTTGATCGATTTAGAAGTAGATCGCTTAGCATTCACCTCTGATGCAAAATATGAAATGCATGCGTTCTCTGACAGTTCAGAAAGCGCATATGGTGCATGTGTATACATCAGATGTATAAATAACGATACGAAAATAACTTCAAATTTGCTTTGTGCTAAATCAAAGGTGGCACCTATCAGGAAATTTAGTTTGCCAAGATTAGAACTCTGCGCTGCTGTAACAATGGTACAACTCGTTAAGAAAGTTCAAGAAGTTTATGATTTTATACAATTTAACAACATATCAGAAGACTCATGCAATTGGAGTACCTTTATTGCTAATAGGGTGCCAATCATTCAACAAGTTTCAACACGCTCGCAATGGAGACATATTCCGTCCAATTTAAACCCAGCTGATATATTATCTCGTGGTGTGTTACCAGCTGAATTAATGCATTCAACATTTTGGTTTCACGAGCCAAATTTTTTAATGTTAGCTTCGTCTATTTGGCCACAATTTCCATATAATTTAAAATACGATGATAACATATTAGAAAGAAAGATGATATTAACAACAACAATTTCACAACAACATGATTTAATCATTAGTATTAAATTTCACAACGATTATGTACATTTGCTTAACACAGTCGCTTACATGCTGCGTTTTATATATAATTGTGAATTTAAGGCTAAAAGAAAATACAGTTCATTGGATGCTACAGAGCTTGACGCATCTCATCTAAAAATTATCAAATACATACAAATCATTTCTTTTCATGCTGAAATTGCAGCTGTACAAAAGGGTGCTAACCTTAATGCCAAAAGTCATATACAGTCTTTATCACCATTCCTTGATAATAACGGTTTACTAAGAGTGGGTGGCCGATTAAGAAACTGTAATCTGGACTTCAACAGTAAACATCCTATACTATTACCAAAAAATTATGCTTTTACGTATACACTAGCACGTTACTATCATAAAATTAATCATCATGTTGGCCCACAAACATTACTAAGCATAATTCGTCAATCTTATTCGCCAATCCATGACAAGGTTATCTGTCGATCTATATATCGAAGTTGTGTCTTATGCTTTCGTACTTATTCAACTAAACAGAACCATCTTATGGGCGATTTAACTGATTTCAACAATCAAGACCGTTTAATGTAATAGGTGTCGATTTTTGTGGTCCATTTCAAATATATTATGGCAGCCATGGTATTGTTTCTACAAAAGGCTATATATCTGTTTTCATATGTTTTTGTACAAAGGCCACACATTTAGAGATGGTAGAAGATTTATCTGCTCAAGCTTTCTTAGCTGCTTTAAAGCGTTTTATTGGGCGACGTGGCCTATGCTCAGTGATTTACAGTGACAATGCAACTAATTCTATTGGTGCAAAAAACAAGTTGCATGAATTTGACAAAATGTTTAAAAATACAGATATTATATTTAATGAATGTGCTTCACTTGGCATAATTTGGAAAATCATACCTCCACGCTCTCCGCATTTTGGTTGCCTTTGGGAGGCTGCAGTGAAGTCCACTAAATTTCATCTAAAAAGGATACTACAAGATGCGGAATTTAACTTTTTTGAACTCAACACACTTTTAATACAAATTGAAGCGGTATTAAATTCAAGACCTATCACTCCCGTGGCTGAGAGTCCAAATGACGAACCGGCTGTAACGCCTGGTCATTTTATTATCGGCTCTGCTTTAAAAACCATAGCTGATCCCGACTTAAGAGATGTCAACAACGTAAGCCATTTACGGCGTTATCAAAGATTGCAATATTATCCGCAACAGTTTTGGGACAGATGGTCTAAGGATTATTTACAAACGTTGCAAAATCGAACCAAGTGGACAAAAGGTCGCATGTCATTAGCGGTTGGGGACGTTGTTGTTGTAGAGGAAGACAATCTTCCTCCTCAAAAATGGCGCCTAGGTCGTGTTACTGAAATTCATCCTGGCAATGACGGAGTTGTGCCGGTTATCACTGTTCAAACTTCCAGTGGCGAAATACGTAGAACTTCTACTAAGGTTCGACGTCTACCTATTGAACGGACCGAGTCCATTCAAGGGCCCGGGATGTTCAGACGAAATCGTGAATGGCAATACCATTTTAGTTTTTTTTTTTGTTTTTCCTTTTTTTACTCTTCTTGATTTATTACACATATGCCTTTTCAATAAAATATATTATTATTATTATCTTTTGCTTTGTACTGTAAAGAAGTCTTTTCTTGTGCTCCTACTTTATCATCTTTAAGGGAAAAGGTTTTGGTTAAAATATCATAATTTAAAATATTATACTCGCTTTCTCATAAGCAAGCAACATGCAACATCTAGAATAATCTTATTTTGCTTAAGCTAGCACAACAATTTATATATAAGACACTGATCAGAGTTGAGTTAATACCGGAAAAGAATACTTATTTCGAATAGAAAATTGTAAGAATATAAAATAAAATTTTGATCATAAATTGTACACCTTGTAACGTCCGCGAACAAAGTTCAGGGAGGGTGTCTGTGAGTCCGCTTTTGCCGTCACAATAACGGCATGCCGTTATATGACATCGCATGATCTTACCGATTCCCTACATAATAGCGGCTAGCCTTTAGGTAAGCAAAAGAGAACAGAGGGAGAAAAATCATGCGAAGAAATTCGGTAGTGGTTTTTTTCGTTTTGCTGATTGTTAGAGGAGTTGAGTTGTGGAAGTCAACGAGCAAACATCTCCAAAGGAAAAAAAAAAAAGGACCAAAAAATTTTTAAAAGTGAAAATACGTTTTGTTCTAAAACTTTCAAATGGGAATCTAATGGAAAAGAAGCCAAGTAAAAAGCAAATTAAACTAAAACAGTAAACTAAAGAAGAAAAGTTAAACAAATTCACTTGCAACCGTTAAGAGAAGCATAAAAGATTTCAATTTATTTTACATTACATGTCTTAATTGAAAAAAAATATACATTAGAAAGATATTGTTTTTTATGTTAATTTTTTATTGGTCAAAAGAAAAGGAGTTCAGCTTTAACTACGCAAGCAAACGGCCATAGGCAGAAAAAACAGCGGTGAAAGAAGAAAGAATGAAAAAACTAATAATTGAAGCGAGAAAGCCATTCTTTGTAAAAATACTTGCAATGTGAATAATAAATGTTAAGCTCCGACAGTTGTTAAGGGCAATAGTGAATAGAAAAAAAAACTTTAAGAATATTATTTAAAGAAAAAAACAAGGAACAAGAGTAGAAAGCGCCTGCATATTAAAAACAAACTCAAGACAATTTTTATGCAAGAGATTTTGCTCAAATTCTAATACACGTGTGCGTGTTTGTATTCATATGGAAAACGAAACATATAGATGTGCAGAGTACAGTTTATTTGGTTGAAAAACAGATCTTAGAATATGTAAACTCCTGTTATTAAAATTCATGGATTGCTGAAAAGCTTTTAGCTTCGTGTTCCATTCGTTGACCTTTTATTGCTTTATATGCTTTATTTTTTTTGTTATATGGTTGCAAAAAAAAAGGAAAGAAAAAAGAAAATTCGGTTAACTCTCACTTTAGTTGCATGAGTGTGGAAATTTTAAGGAATTAAAGTGTTGATCAAATCTTGGAAGCTAAAATTTGGAAATGAAATGAATCAGCATTCAATGGTTTTTATTCTTGGGGTGGAGCTTACAAGATCTCGAGGAAATGAAATGAAAAAGAGAAAGACACATATATTCGGAAAGAAAATGTAAAATTCAAAGCCGTAAACATTGGCATGTTTTTTTAAATTAATTTCATGAACAAAAGAAAAGGAAAAAAAAGCAAAAGGCTGGCCAGAGCAGGAGCATATGGAAAATAAGCGAAATAATGTTCATAAATAAATAGTTTTTACAAATGATTAGTGAATAGGAATATTGTCATCTGTAGTACGTAAATAAAAGTTCGTAAATAAAAAAAAAAAAAAAACAACTTGGTCGTTCTGTAAATTAAGTATGGCGATTAAAAATTATGTGGCACGGCATTAAACTATTAGTGGAAGTCATGAAACATTGAAAATTGATATAAGACAGCTTTGGTAATCGTTGCACCGGCAGACGGTAAGACGAAAAAGGCTTTAATGGTTGGCAGACATCCAGTAAGCGGCTTCAACGAGAGGAGCAGTCCCACCGGTGTTGCACATACACCTAATGCGGCTCGAAGGACCACCAACGGGTGAGCTAGAGTCAATATTTTGGGGTACCCATTTCTTTCATTTTGTTTTTGTTTCTTCCAAAAACCAAAGCCGAGGCGGGGTATCGTATGTATCGAGTGTGAGTGGGGGTAGGGAGACTGAGCACAGTGACGGACGGACTAAAAACGGAGCAACGTACGGTGCGGACAACAGACCTCATAAGCGGACTTATACCGTTTTTTTCAGAATTAAATATTATTTTTTATTTTTGCATTTCCCTTTTTTTGTGTTTTTTTATTATTGTCATGCGGCCCAGCATGCCAGGTCAAATAAATTATCCGCTCTACCGAAAGCTGAGCTGGGCCTCGTGAAAACCTTTACACTTGGTTTCGATACAACACAGGACACATTGCGTTGATTTACAGTATTTCAGAATATCTTTTAAAAATTCAATACAAGACGAATAAGGTTAGAACACCGCACGGTGTACACTATTGTGATCTATGTTATATCTAAGTTTAAATTTTGCCCTTCTATGCGACGTTTTACGTTAAAGATAAAAACAGAAAAGGTTCGTATAACACGGATTCGAATTAATCATGTTAAACGAGGAACACCTGTATATGAAAAGACTGTCGATTTATAAGTAGGTTTACTTAGCGATGTATATGATGAGGTAGGTGTATGCATATATTTTTATATACACATATACATATATATGCTATATATATATATATATATACGTAGTTGTACGTAGTTGTACGTATATATATATACGTAGTTGTAAAAGAATGTAATGAATATAAGGTATTTTTACCACGAATGTGGAACTAGACATCACGTAGAGAACTAAGAGGCATCGTAAAGTTGAGTATCTTACCTAAGTTGTTTGAGCGAATGGTTACTCAGTATCTAGTTGTTGCTATTGAATCTTATATATCGCCATTCCAGCAAGGCTTTCGGAAAGAAACATCTACTGTCAGGAATCTCTTAGAGTTTAGATTTTGATTTGGTTCAACATAATTTATTGATTTTCAACCTGTAGACCTCTGGCTTCCCTTTGTACTTTGTGAAATGGATAAGTTCGTATCTGCATAATTCAGTGTTCTGTTTAGCTTCATCACGTCGGATGACTTTTCCGTGACGTTTGTCGTTTCTCAAGGCGACCATTTAGTACCCCTTTTATTTAATGTATACATTAATGATCTCCCCTTGGTGATTGAATCCAGGCAGATGTTAATGTACACTGACGATGTTAAAATGTTTTCTTCCTTCTGCTTGGAATCACAGTCGTATCAGCTTCAAACTGATTTAAATAATTTGATTACATAGTTTTCGTTAAATTTTATGAAATTGAATCTAAAAAAATGAAAGAAGCTTTCTTAAGAAGGAAATCATTCAATACTGAGCATTTCATTGATTCATTCAAGGATTCGTTCATCGACTTCAGGGTTTATTCGATTACAGATTTCCTTTCGAATTTGCACATTGAGCTCTCTTCAAGTAAAGCTAGGTCCGCGCTTGGTTTCATTAATAGGTAGTCCAAAGAGCTTTTGGGTTGCGTTACCTAAGCGAATCTCGCTGCATCTAGCTCTTTGTTTTTTTCAATGTGATTCATTTTTGTACATGAGTTTCTAAACCAAACATGGATGGAAGAGGATATAAAAAATAAATGCGCATAAGCCTGTGAACAGAATACTGATCAATACCGCGCTTGGTTTCATTAAAAAGTGGTCCAAAGAGCCGAAGTATCGTTAGATTACAAAGAACCTATATACGTGCTTAGTTAGACCAACACTTGAGTATGCCTCGGTTGTGTGACATCTCTTCTATAGGTATTATGTAAATTCAACTGAATCAGTTCAAAACTATTTCTTACTACATGCCCTTGGAAATTTGGGTTGGGATTCTCTGCTATCTCCGCCTTCTTATGAAAATAGGTTATTTTTATTATCCCTACCAACACTTGAGAAAGGTAGATTTATTCTTACTAATTAAGTTAGTAAATGGTACCATCGGTTCGCCCACATTACTTGGTGAGATAAACTTTAATGTCCCTAAGCGGTTCTGTAGGCACTTTATCTTCATTAAACTTAGTTAATGCAAATGTAATTATGAGCTGTTGAACCCGTTCAGAGTTGTTTCCAGAAATCTTGATGCTGCCTATCACTTAATTTCAATATTGGATTCTATTAAGTCTATCAAAAAAATTTTGCTTTACACGCGAGATTTGTCAATCTCGTAGTTAAACCAACTTTAAACCTTAATATCTCATTATGATTCGAAAATTAATGGGTGTTATTTACAGTACCGGTTGTCAAGCTTTTGCATTGATGGGAGGAACCGAGCATGCAGAAAACCATCCTAGTTCTTAGTTTTAAATAAAAACTTATTGAGCGTACGAACACTCCTCTAGTATCGTACAATGTTTTCGAAAGTGACTTGGCAAATATAAAAGAATGCTCTGCTCTGCATTATTCAAATCTTGGAACAACAACTTGAGCAGTCGTCCCTCCTCGAAAATCAATGAATCTTATGCTTCCGTTACATTCGAGGGAAATTGATGACGTATTGTTGGATACCAAAAGAAATAGGGCTTTGTTAATTAGTGTGCCTTAACGGCAAATTACTTTGATTTTGGATATTTGGTTTCGAAAAAATTTTACTTTCCTCGCAAGAGTGACCTGATCAAACAACGTACTAAAAGCTACGAGATTTATAAATTAAATAAGTATGATGTATATGACTACACACCGAAACTCTAGCCAAATCCCATCCCCAAATATCTGGGTGAAATCATACACAAGGTCATTTTTTAGATTCATGGCTTGACATTTATAAGTTGCGTTGAAAAGATCCCAAGTTTAAAAAGTTATTCAAAACATCGGTATTGCCTAAGAAGTAAGCTATTTTGCTATACTCTGCGTGATCCTATCGTATAGCGTGAGGGGATTTCTAAGCAAAACCATCTTAAATTTTATAAGAACACTTTGAACTGATATATATTTAATGACCTCACAGCCAAGCGACGCAAATAGGAGGACAGGTGGAGAGGGGACATACAACACTTCTTTAAATTTTTGGAAATGAAAAATCTTGGACCAAAGAACTTGATCTCCATTGCGGTTGATCGATATAACAATTCCTCCTACTCGGTCATATAAACAAATTATCGGACATTTTTTTAAAAAGACCCGAAAGCTTTCATTCTCAGCAATTGATTAATTTTGAAGATCGTGTGAATAAATCTATTTACGGTCTCATCGAACATAATCAAAACATTTTGCATTTTAAAGCTGTTTTTTACTCTGAGCTTATGGTGGGGCCTTTAATATCTGTGAATATACGCCGCTTGTTACAATGAAAGATAAGGAATTCTGCACCATAAACCGGCATCTGAAGTTGCTCCATGCGATTGAATTAGAGCGAACAAAGGTTGATCGAAAACAACGACCAGCAATACATGGGGAACAGAAATTTATTTGAGACGACAGATAGGTTGGTGAAGAAAATTAGTTAGCTAATCAGGTAATGGCAATAAAAAAGGACATCGAAGGAACTGTACGAGTGCGTCAACTTGTTAAATCGTCAACATTATTGGATATGGAAAATTCATAAGATTCATAGCAAACCAAGTTTTTTTCGAGCGGACAGGGAAGGTATCATCAAGGAAATACATGACGATCTTACTTCCATTATATATTTTAAAGAAAATGTTTTCTTGGAAGCAAACATAGTTAACTTTGAAAGCATTACTTATAGCAATTTTCAGTAAAACAATTGAGACCAGCGAAAGATAATATGTGAATGAAAGAAGAACGAGCTTACAAACGCTTCGTTCCCTAATGATAAGCGTGTATGACGCAATAAGCAAGATTGATATTAATTTCCTGGACGAACTCCACGAAGAAAATATAAAGCACATTTGAAATCTGATGGTTCTTGCTAATCTATCTCTCGGATGAAATGTGACAATCTATTGTATGTTATCGTGACCGCAATCATCTTAAACGTAATATTGAAACGGATTTTCGGTCGTATAAAAATGCCAACCCTGAATACAGCAGACAACCAAAAATCAGCTACAAATTGATGAGGACGCTGATTTTTAAATATCGAGAGTTAGCAACTTTCGTTCGCGTAACGTATTAAACGACGCGCATGCAATTCAGCATTTTGTGACAACCGAATAAGTTGCATAATAATTTTAATTATTTGCATATTATAGGCAATGAAAGAGTTACCGTAAGCATATTTGCGGGTAGAATTAAGTTTATATAAAATACTAACCTTTAATTTTAGTAATATAATCTACATTACGATCATTTAATTAATTGTTATATAATTTATGTTATAATTAGTATAGTTAGCTAAGCTGGCAGCGATATTGTAAAGTAATGAAGCATTTTAAAAATCGTGTACCATTATCCCTGTACGTATATAATAACACAACAGTCAGCTAGATTAATCCATTGCCGTTGCCTTTAAGCTCGGTTAATACGAAGACCTACAATCGTCGCTAGTTTCAATAAATATAAATAATATTTCAATTACTACACAATATACGTTGTTGCTACTTACACATTGATTCAAACAAAAATAACTTGTTTCAAAAAAGAAAAAAGTTCATTCCTTTGTCGTTTTTAATATTTTTTTTGGTCCATTTGACGCAAAGCGTAAGCTGACTGTGTGAGTCGTTTCGGATATAACAACTGAAAACTGTCTCTGTGCTACGCCTTTGGAATATTGGCTAACCCTTGATAGTCTCCTGATAAATGACCCTTGGGAGTATATATGTGCTTTTCTTAAATCATCATTTGTATCTTTGATAATACATAAACGAAAGTTGCTTTTGAAAGGTTTTGCAAAAGACCACATAAAATGTAATACATATTCTTGCATATATTTAAGATGTTTACAAAAACAAAAAAAATTATTTATTTGGCGATGTGAAGAGAGTGCAATCGTCTCGCAGAACCTTTCCTTCTTTTCATAAGGATCTCATGAGGATTCTCTTTTGCAGAACTCGATTCTTCAAATAGCCATCAAAAACAATATTGTGATGCATTCTTCTAACATTTACATACTAGTTAATGCTATTCCGGTATTTGTTAATTTGTTTAAAAATATTTTATTTAGCCTTCACCCATTTAACATTTATAGTTTTTTTAAAACTTTTATGGTATAGATTAAATTCTAAAACAAATTTCTTTTTTTGTTAACTTTTACGTTCCACATAGAATTCTGAAGGAAATTTTTTCAGGCAATAGAGGGTATTTAACGATTATTATATATGCATGAAAGAAAATAAAATCACCGAAGAAGAGCGGAATCTATCGCATAAATCAAAGTAGCACGCAAAACGAGACCCGCAAGTGTCCTTGACATATGTAGCCACTATTCTTGAAATATGAAATTACTTTCCTTTTCGTAGGGCTTTCCTCACTCTATACACAGAGCACAGGACGTGTCTGCTATCTGGCCCTCCAGTTCAATGAGAAATTTGTATGTCCATAAGATTGGAGGTTATAACGAATGAACGCACTTATCGTGGCAAAAGTAACTAGTTCGAAAGCAGTGACTTGGGTAATTCAAATTCTATCCAGCAAGCACTACTTACATTCAAGAAATGTAAGCGCTAAAATCTTTATAAAGACAGAGGAACATCCGGAACATACTTACATGAATCCCGTGTGTATGGTGTCCACTGTAGCTATCGTAAACTTAATATCTAGGTTTTCAAGTTTAATGATTCAGCTTCAAATTTTAGTGGTGATGATGGTGATTTTCGTGATGATGGTGGAAATGAAAGACAAAATTCAAACTTTAATGAAACAGAAAATTAATATGAAGTGAGTCCATGTTAGAACTATCGATATCAACGATTTTTTACAAACATTGCATATGAGTACACAGTAAAAGACTCACAATAGCAAACATGATAACGAAAAAAATGTTCAGATTGTTAAAGACATTTTCCAATATTGTTTCCGATGAAGATAAATAGAAAGTCACCAGTAGTCAATCACATCTGGAATATGTAAGCAATTTCCGGATAAATAAAAACTAATACAGTCAACATTATGAAGCCTGCACTTGGGCAGATAAGAATGCTGCAGGTACTGTGATGTACGTGTAATTGTACATTCTATAAGAGAAAAACAATAGAAGGAGAAAAAGAAGCAAACAAAATTATGCCATTCTATTATAAAAAATATTTGAATGTAATCATTGTACTTTTAAAAAAATTAATAAAAAATACAGAGCTTTGCATTTTAACAAATTGTGGGGGTAAAATATATAGTGTTATTGATATATAAGGTTTCTATAATGCAAACAAATTTATTGAAAACGAAGTTTGCATCTCGGATTATGGCTCACAAATCAGAAATTTCATAATCGAAGCTCGATTGAAATATCCGAAATTAATGGTGAAGGATAGGACTACGTACTACTGTTTCTATAATCATTTACATGTATTACATTGGGATGATGGTATTTTAAACGGTAAGAGATGTTGAAGAATATCTAAAGAGGTGTATTAAAAAGGCGGAAAATCCGAGTGCTTGTGTTAATAGAGTTGAGAAATTGAAATGGGTGAAGACATTAATTGGAGAAGAAATATGTATACGCCATTTAGATGACTTCAGTTGTTCGAATAAAGATAATCAACACAAATACAAATGTATCGGCGAAAACATAATCGTTGTTGCTGTCGTCGTTGTAAATATAGATGTGCTGTGAAAAACATTATTTTATTACGAAACTTTGTTAAGTTTAATTTGAATAAGAAGAGCAGTGAGAATTTTTGAAAAGCAAAAGAAATTGTTTTTTAAATCAAAAATAGAAATTATAATAACTTTAAGATAGTAGCATACTCATCAGTTGTTTCTATAAATTGACTCGTCTCTTATCCTCTGTGATAAAAAAACGAGAAAAATTAGTGTATATATATATGTCACACATACAAATACATGTACATATACAAATATATATATACAAACCATTTCTTAAACTGAATACACCCAAACCATTATATAAACTGTGTATACCTTACAGCATGTTTTTTTCGTTTTTTTATTAGAAAATTGATAACAAACAAACCACGAAATTAAAAGAGAAATTTGTTGTATACATTCATTTTTCCCACAGAAAACCTGTATGTAAAAAAAAACATAAAAACAAAAAGAATGTTTAATATTTTTTTACAAATAATATTTATTAACTTCTTTGTTTGTTATCAATTCTCTAATAAAAAAGAAAAAACATGTAAGATATACACAGTTTATATAATGGTTTGCAACAAAATAAACTTTCTACGCTGCAGAATATACTCAGTTAATAAAATGATTTGCAACACCACCGCAACAATACAATTAATTTCCAATGTTGTAGGGTATATTCAGTTTAGGAAATGGTTTGTAACACCATCGCACCAACACTAGTAACTTCCTATGCTGTAAGGTATACTCAGTTTAGAGAATGGCTTGCAACGCAATAGATAAACCAAAATTCGTATTAATAACATTAATTTTTTTTTGCAAAAAATGATTAATGCAAAATTATGGCATACATACACATAAGTTCTAGATTTGTGGTAAAAAAATGAATATAGTTCAACTATTAATAACGTTAAGATAGGTCAGTGAATCAATGAAAAAAACTATAAAACCGCCAAAAATTTACAAAAGACCAATTAACGTTCTAGGCGTGACTTAGCCCACAATACGAAAATGGCGTCAAGGTTATTAGGCAATAACTCTGAGATATCTTTTATATGCGACTTTACGTGAATGGAAATGATGATTACGTGCACCGGAAGGTTCACAAATTGAGCCGGAAAGCTTGATATGCTAATGTCGGTATGACTCTACTATTGAGAAGTCAGCTCTGCATTTCCAAAAATTGATATTTCTTATTAAATCATCCTCCATCCCTCTCAGGGCCGCTTGTAAGCCGTTGAAACGTGAATTATATATCTCCTCGAGTTTTATTCCTACGTCCTTACCCTTCTCGTCAACGCTATCATAGAACACCTCAAACCCTGTGTTGAAGCTCCGTGTGATTCGGTCGATGCCCTGCTGAAGCTGCTGAAAGAGGGATGCTTGCCCCAAATTGTTTAAGCAATCCAAGCAGCGAAAAGAGAGCATCGAATTTCCAATTAACATTTCATACTCTTTTTCTGAAATTGAATGCTTATGAAAACGTTTGCCACAATTAGTTTTGTCCACCATTAGTTTTGCCCTTAAACCCAACCAAACGTAAAAATGATCAGTAACGTTAGTCTTACGGTCATTAAACTTATTAGCAGACCATAAGTCAGCATTTCTAATCGTATCATATTACTCTTTTCATGTTTTTGTCAATTTACCTTAGTAAGCATATTTTGGAACTTGCAAAACGCAATTTAAAGTAATATATATTTTTGTAAACTGGAAAACAGAAGGTTATTTTGAGAACAAAACAATCTAAATGCTGCTTTTCCATTTTCTTTTAAAGAACTAAGTTACGAGGTAATGTAACTGGCAAAGTCAAGAAAGGGTCAAGGTTTTAGAGTGTCCATAGGATTAGTCGCTCCAAATGCAATACTTTTAGTAATATATAGAATTGATATTCGGTTCTGAAGCTGATTTTAGAGTGTCCAAAGAGTTACTCGCTCCAAAGGTAATATTTCTAGCCAAGGAAAAGTTAAAGCAATCACAAAGAAAATGCTTTATAGTGAGAGTTTGTCCACAACAGCAGATTGGGGAGGAAGACTTCTTCAAGATCCATTGGTGAATTGCAATTGTATGGCCAGGGCTAATTCTGGAAAATGTTTGGATATAGATTTTCTCTTATATGAAGGTGGAATTAGTTGAGGGTCAATAGAAGAGTATTGCTGATAATGGTATGGTTTGTACATTTCCCAATAAACCGATATGCGTTGGTACCCAAAGTATTTTAATTTTTTCGGGCGTAGTAATGATATTCCTTAATTTTTTGATGGTGCTCCAACTCGAAGTCAAAGAATTCCGTATAGCTTTTGTTTGTCTTTGAGTTTGTCTTTATGGGATAGGTTTGCAGCGTGAAGGATAGCTCTGGCTTCGGTTGTGAAAGTTGAAATACTTTCGTGAAATATGTAATTGAGAAGAACCTGTCCTGTAGCATCTACCACGGCACAAGCAGGAGGCAGACCAGGAGATTCTGAGTTGTCTGTGTATAAAAGATTCCAACCCGTACTCTCCAATACTTGGGTTTTTTCAGCTATCAGATTCCTGAAGACGTAATTTGGAGTATCTTCTTTCTTGCGTATAGACAGCGAAATGGCGAAAGAGTAGTCTTTCAAAATCCATGCAAGTTTAAGAATCTTTGAATGAAGCTTGAGGACAATTTAAGCTTTTAGCTCATAAAGTCTATTTTCTAAAGCTTGGAGACCAGTTCCAATTATAATATTGTTGATGGGCGTCGTCCGAAAAGCATAGCAACTTGCTCTAAGGGCTTGATGTTGATATTAGATTTGTAGCTATTGCCATAAATTATAAAAAATATATCACAATAACAAAAGGGAAGAAATATACGACTAGCTCACCCACTTACTAACATAATACGTCACAATTAATACGATCTTAAAGCAACACTCATTAAATAAAAGAACCACACTACCATTATTTTCGGAATTTGAAACGCAAGGAGCAAATGAACTTCTTTCAATCTAACTTCAAAAGCTATTATAAAAGTGCTCGTAGACACTCAGTATTGCGACTTTTCCCTTCAAAAAACCTTTATCCGACCAAACCAATTTACGTCCGCAGGTATTTGCAGAGCAAAAAATTAGTATAAAAATAAATAACGATTCAAACAAAGGAAAGAAAGAACCTGGTTGCATCGAACAATATAATTTCACCGATATTCCTTTTAAACACGCAGCATCACCAAACTAATAAGAACAGAATCATAAAGAACAAAATCTTCATTCAAACCTTGCAAAAGGTTTGATGAAATTTGTTTCAAAGAGGGAGATGCCATTACCTTTTCAAACCAACTTAAATACCAGATCAAAATAACGGACAACACCTCCATTTACACCAAATCGTACTGATATCCAAGCAAGAGCTGCGAAAATAAATAGATAAAATGTTGGTACAAGGAATTATAAGACCGAACTCCTTACCATGGACCGCTCCCATTTGGATAGTCCCAAAAAAGAAGCAAGAAAGCAACGTACAGAAATAGATATTAGATATAGATTACTGCAATTTAAATAAGGAAAATATTTACAATAAATCCCTGCACCAAATATAACCGAAATACTGAAAAAACTTGATAAAAGTGTGTATTTTTCCACACTAAACTTAGCCAGCGTCTTCCACCACAACGAAGTACACACAAAGGACGTGAAGAAAACTGGCTTCTGTAGAATGCCCTTCGGTCTAAAAAATCCATCCACTTTCCATAGAGATGTGGACAACATTCTACGCGAGCTAATAGGAACGGTCTGCCTGGTATATTTAGACGATATCATATTCTATTTCACTTCATTACAAGAACGCGTAATAAATTAAAAAAAGGTATTTAAAAAATGGAGAATATCATATTTGAAAATCCAAACTGATAAATCTCAATTCCTGCGCATAGCATGCATTTTTACGTCACATTATTTCCACCAACGGGTTAAGACCAAATCCAGACACCTTTAAGAAGTTCCCTCCGCTGACATCTCAAAAAGATACAAAGTAATTTTTAGGATTATCAGATTACTACAGAAAGTTTAAATAAAAAAAATAACCAAACACCTACTGAAACAAATATAGACAAAAGTATACCGCACTCCATAATGAAGCGAAAGTCGTTCAAAAAATTTTAAAAATATTAAATTAGTTTTTGTTTTCTTAAATTTTTCTCTCTTCTGTATTTCAAAAGCACCAAGTTTATTTAACATGATTATCGTGAAGATGAGTGTGAGATATTATTAATGCATGTCAAGGGTTTTAAAATAGAGTAACGAAGAATATTATATTCATCTTGAGGCCAATCATAGATATTAAACCTTTTTATTATTAATTCTGCGAATAATGCGTTAATTTTTGGGTGGTAATAATTAATTGATATTATTATTATTGCATTTGACGTTGTTTATGAAAATTTGTTAAGGTTGTTTTTATTCTTTACTTTCAATATTCCACACCTTGTCTGGTAAATGAGTCCCGAAATATGTGTCAAGTTTATTATTTCTTAAGCAGAATCTAAGATCTAATTTATGTGCCTGATATCACAATTCCAGCTATAAACTTACTTTTTGAAAGCAGAAAGGCATGCCCAGAATACCTATGCCGATTAAACTGTTTGCTAGAGTCATTATAAAGCCAGCATCACCCTACATTTTGAAGACTGCAAGATGCTGAAATTTAGTAAATTCTCTAAGTTTAAAAGTAACAACATCATACTTGTGCTTTTCTGTATATATTTGAAAGCTGCGCGTGTGTGCGGGATTCATGTTTATGTAAGCATGTATATAAATATGTATAAAATAGTTTGTATGTCGAGGATATTTATGGTCGGGGATATTTTTCATGGTAGAGGAGTTGCATTTGTTGAAAGCAACTCTGTGATTGATCATCACTGGCAGCAGCCGGAAAGTTGTCTTTCACACATTGACGTCCGAAGCGATGTTGAGTTTGAGTCATTTCAGCGGCATATCAGAGGAAGCTAACTTATGCTTTTGCTTTTTTTCAATATCGTTGGACACAAGGTAGTAGCAGTAAAGCGGTTCAATAAACGTCAATTTTAATGATTCCATGTGTATATAAAAGAGGTATATGCTTAGATATAAAAGTAGAAGCATGTATGCAATTAAAGATCATAAGTACTATTAATTCAATGCAGTTTTGTTATATTATAATATATATGTATGGAAGCGAGAGAGGTCGTACTTTGATACTGCAAGAACATTATTTACATGGATATGACGTTTTGTTCCATAGCAGGCATATTGCTAAGAGATTAGAAAGATGTGTATGAAGGGAAATGTAACATGTATATAAAGAGAAAGAAATTGTTTGGTTATAACACAATATATATTGATAAGCATAGAGAAAATATATAAGTATAAAAGGGAAAGCGACCAGCAGTCAAAAACATTATATAAGATAAATAAGGTTTGGATTTATTGATTGTTTATCCTTTTAAATGATTTTCTCGTTTATGCAGTATATTTTTTTCCGTTATATTCAATATAGGAATAATTCACCAATATATTTATGAGCAGCAAGAAAAAGACCTGTACAATAAGTTTATGAGCAGCAAGAAGAAGACCGGACAATATATTTATGAGCAGTAAGAAGAAGACCGGTACAATATATTTATGAGCATCAAGAAGAAGACCGGTATTACTACCTTGGTCGCGCATTATTACCCCGACATTCACCCCTAAGTCGTCCGTCAAATCCTACGTTTCTAATAAAATAATTTTTATACCCACCCCTTTTGTCATCTTTTTAGTCACAAAATTTTGCAATATTTCTAGTTGCCTTTTTTATTATTGAAATCAAAGGGAGGTATAGCGAATTCAAAAGAAAACATATGAAAAATTTTTTCCTTCAAAAGTTTTGCAGAATTTTTTTGATTGGACGGATAATTAGATTAGATTATTATTATTATTATTTTTAGCTTACTTGTAACATTATCAAGCGCTATTTCAATTTTTACTTGATTCTCTTCTACCGAATGAAACTTTCCTAGCTCCCGCTTTAAATATTCTTATATTGATGTTTGCTGGTTTCGGTGTTACTTTACGCGATTTACCCAGTTATTTGAAATGGGGAATTCACATATCATATCTACGTTATACTCTATTTGTTTTCTTTACATTGTAGGAAAATGAGTAGGCGATTGTTTGCGAAAAATTCTTTAGTCAATCGGAGTTCATTTTTGGAGTTAGTAGTGATGACTTAATGAATTTAAAAGAAAAAAAATAAATTAAAAACCTGCAAGAGTCCTTTTTTTTATAAGAAAAAAACTGACCCTCAGTGAATTGGGAATTTGATTACGACTTGGAAAAATAGGTTTTCACTTGTGCAAGAATTACAAATCAATTTATTAAATTTTGAAAACAGATGAAAGTATAGAATCAAGACCTCAAAGTTCCTACAAATCTGTCTATCAGAAGCGAATGCAAAGGAAACATAAATTGCAGAAATGTAGTGTAAGTTCTCTTCAGTTTAATTATAGGAAACTGCGTCAACCTGCCCTACTTGATTTCTACGACAACATAAGTGAAGAAAGTTGCTTAGACGGCCGGAATGATTGTGATATCGATAAAACATTCGCAATTCAAAAAGATATCACTGTAGAAAAAAACGTGTGTCGATACGAAGATGAAATAATGTTCTTATCTGATTCCCGGTCTTATGTGCAAACATTTATAGCCAATTTTGACAATTTGACAGCCTTGCAAAAATTTACGTCATATCACGAATTATTATCACAGTCTGCTGAGTCATAGACAAATGGAAGTGAATTTCATATCGCTGATACACAGTTAATCGAATGTTGCAATAAAGTGGAAGTTATGATGAAAGAAATAAACAATATAGACGCACCAAGGAGAGCTCGTGGTGACAATAACAATAAAACAATAGTAGATATAATGTTTGAGGACTTTTCTATAACGCCTTTTAAGTCCTACAGTATCACTTGAGAGTAAATTAAGAAATTTGGAACGGAGCCTCAGAAAATAAGTTGCTCTCTCTGGGACAAATGGATATCATACTGCACTTTCGCGTATAACACTATCCCTCATGTAAAAACACAATATACATCTTTTGAACTGATATACGGAAAATTGCTATACATGCCCATCGAAAAAATATTAAATTCAAATCCTACATACAACCAAGAAAACTACATAAATGAGCTAAAAACAAATTTAAAATACTCTTTAAAGAAAGCTAAAAGATATTTAGAAAAAGCAAAAGTGGGAAGAACAAAACTATCAGAAGAAAAATACACGAATCCAATTGATATCAATACAGAAAATTTTATTATAGAAACATAACAGAAAAAGATTAGATAAACTCTATGGAGGCCACTATAAAGTAATAGATGTAAAAGACCGCAATGTAACAATACAAATTAAAGACAAACCAAAAACTATACATAAAAATTTAATTAAGATACACAATACGATAGATGTAAACTAAATTTAATTAAGAAAATACAAAGAGTATAAACCAAGTCTGATTAAGACTAGAAATACGAAAACTATGTGTACAAAGCTATAAATATAAACTAAATACATAAAAATTTACTTAAATTAATTAATTAAAAGTTACCGTTTACTTTGTTAAAATTCTCTTTTATAACATAAAATTGTTAACGTCTTTCAACACATTAACAATGTTCTCCCTAAAACGGTAAGGATGTAATGTGATCGCATACCGTTATATGCATTCATTTTGAAGTGCGACAGAATTATGCAAAGTCAGCATAATTCTTTTTCTAAAAAGAAAAATGAAAATTATGTCGCATTTCGTAATGCAATACGATGCCAGGCGCCCAAATTAAAGCAATTATTACTTGTTTACGTTAGCATAATTTAGTGTAATAATTTGTGTATAAATAGCCAGATAAGAATTGAATAAATTCAATTGTCTAAAAGCAATTCAACAAGCGTATTAATCCGCTAAATGCTGAAAGGCTTTCTATCCGTCTAATATCATAGATAGGGACTGATTCATGCCGATCTCAATTGGCATTAGAGCAGATTGACATGGCGTTCTGAGGCGGAGCAGTTTAGGACATATTCTACAACTCCAAATTGGTCACACTTGGGAAATATTTAGAGGGAATCTACCCATAAATAAATTATTGTACACATCCCACGTTCAAATTTATTGCATGGCAATCCAGCCCACGCGGTAATCTGCTTCTTCCAAAAAATTTTCCACGCAAGATCCTGCCCAACGTGATCCTGCAACCGATCCTGCGATCGATCCTGCAAACTATGCAGAAACCTGTCAATCTCTGATCAACATTAAAGCCAAATACAAAATATTGACTAGCGAGCACGAGCCTCCTATAAGAGCGCCCAGACAATGATCCCTCCCGAAGAAAACACTCCAACATGCGAAGCAGAAAAAGGAATATTGTCTTTCACACCTTGCACTATTTTTCGGCGACGACGTCGAAACTGTCGATTACCAAGATATAATCAAAGAGCGGATACACAGACAATAATTTATTACATGGCAACGATCACGTGCCAATCAGGCAAAAAACGGCACCTTGCTTCAACTTCCAACATTATATTCTCGCTCTCTAAGTCTACTGACCCTAGGGTTAGGAAGTCTGCATTTTAAATCTTAATATCTCATTGTGATTCGAAAACTAGTTAATATTTTTTACTTTATCGGTTGCCAAGCTTTTGCATCTTTGCGGTGGCTTAGAGGGTTTCGTTCTGCACTGGTTGTGGATGCGCTTCTGTGCTGGCTGTGTACATGCTTTTTTTTGTCTGTTGAATTTAATAATTTTTTTTTTTTTTCTAATTTCTAACGTCTGTCTAATGAAATCGTTAAGCACTCATGCAGTTATTTAAAAAAGACCAAAATTCTTCCGTCAGTATATAGTAAGAAAAGAACAATTTCTTACATTTGCTTAAATTTACCCGCATGATATTGGACAAGGATAAAGTGATTATCGCGTTCAGGTCTGACCCTACTTCTGCGATGGAATGGCGAGTACCAAATTTTAACATCGTCAGCGCGTGTCAGAGCTCATGCATTATGAACCCAAGCCGGAAGTTCATTAAAACTCAGGCAGACTAAAGGAGGCCTCGTGGATAACCTCGGAGAACATCGGGCGATGTGGAAATGTACCGAGAAAAAGCAGAGTTGAACAATAATTTTTGACATCGAGGAATAAGATAAGATTTAAAACGGACTTTATTTATTCATTCACTTTTCAATTAATTCAAATACATAAACATCAGCTAAAGTAGGCTATTAATTAACGATTACACAAGCGACAATAATTCAACATGGTAACATCACAAGACTTAGCCAGATGTAATTATATCTACATCCATAAATTCGTATATCAATTAAAATGCAAGTAAAAATACATGAGCACGTTTTTGCTTTTTGCACCGGGTTTTCAAACGTCACTAAATTAATGCTTACTAGTTCTCATGCTGAACACATTTTTATTAATAACAACTATCGTATAGTTGTGACACTGGCAATCTGCAAGCCTTTAGAAGCCTAAGTTTTTAGTCAGATATATCAATTAAGTTGTGATTCTTATTTAAATTCTTGCTAAGAATCTTAAGTGCAGTAAACTATTCGTAGTTGCTTTTACGTTGGCTAATCTTTATCAGCTGATAGCTTCTAGAGGATCGCACACATGTCGATTCGAACGCTTCGACATAACAGCGATAGCTCGAATATTTAATTTAAGCAAGTGTATAAGTTATCGTGATAGAAGCACAATCCCTCTTCAAGCTGCCTTTTTCTGATTTTTCGATCCTCAATGTTAACATATTTATAAAACAGCAATTGACACAATTTTTTAGGTCAGCTACAGATGCAATTCTATCTGAACGGTCATAAATAGGTTTACGTCGTCTGCATACATTTTGATTATGGCTGATTTGGTCACGTATGGGAGATTATTTATATACAGCACAAATAAAGTCGATTCAAGGTGGTTTCCCTGATTAGCCCCTGATATTACTTGAAATTCGCAAAACTGAAATGATTTGTAGAACACTCTACGGGATCATTTAAGTAGGTGTTCAAAATCAGATCAAAAGTCCTAAAGAAGTCCATCTATATAACTCTCATTTGGACGCCTGTAAAAAAAAATATTCCAATGTGGTCAGTGAACTCCTTGAGGTATGTAACAGTAGATATATCTTGCTGATGTGCATTTTAAAGCGAAGAGATGCACGATTTTAGGGCATGTCTTCTATACGGAGTAATAATTAGCTTAGACTATTTGGCAGTACGCCTAATTTCGCAATGGCTCTGTAGTTCCCCACAGTCTTTCTATTTCCATCGTTGTGATGCACGAGGAAACTACTTTTCCAGCATGATGAAAACGGCATTTTTCCTCAGGAGAAGTTAAAGATTCTCGCTATTGCCAAACAGATTTCACAGCTCATCTTCAAAGATTTTCATCATGAGGTTTATCACTGGAGATAAAAATTTTTGGAATAATATCCCAGTCTTTTTAATGATACATTGTCATAAGATCATTACTATCGTGTAATAGTTACATTGGAGGAATTTTCCGCAAAGTTACGAAATTTCTTGTCTCGACCATTAAATGAGAGGAATTGCAGGAACTCACCTTTTTGAGTTTAGAAATTTGTGAAAATATTTTGGGTACGATGTAAATGAGGATTGCATCCTTAGGGAAAGTTTGTCTTATGTGGTTAAATCTTTGTAGCGTTAATGCATATAATGAATAATGACGAGCCACATTTTAGGTATTTCTTGTATGCCCTATTCTTTTTGTTTTTCAGGAGCTTTAGTCCACCGCTGACTTTAGTAATCAAACTAGGTCCGACTGTGTTTGGACGCATCTAAAGTAAACAGCGTTTGCGGTTATCCTGAACCGTTGATCGATGGAATATTGATCAAATACATTACCAGTCTTGATTTAAAAGATGGCTTTTGGCACGTGCCATTAGATGAAAGCTCCAAAGAGAAGACAGCTTTTACAGTGCCTACCAGTCCACTATACCAATGTGCGACAATGCCCTTTAGGTTATTCAACGCACCCCAATCTATATGCCGATTAACGGTTAATCCGACCGGTCAATCAGGACCTCACCTCACCTACAACTTTTTGTGTACTTAAATGAGATGTTAATTATATCTGAGAGTTTTAATGAACACTTCCAATGATTATCTGAAATTGCTTTGTGTGTTAGGCATTGTTCAAGTTGCTATGAGTTCAAAGACCTGCGCCCATGATCAGCTCGACGTCGCTAATGGTCTACTGGCGATGTGCGCTTTGGACAATTATTCAATAAAAAGGAAGAACTTTTCTAAAGATACTTCTTCATATTATATGTGACAGGTCAGCTAACTATCGCCTTGTATCCAGTTTTTGGTGCTCTCGTCCGCGGTTAGGCCCGACACTTGTTTTGTGCCATGCGGTTATACTTTGTAATACTAGTTACATATCCAACTATGTAAAATGTCTGGCTATTAATCTCTCTTGGTGATAAATGCGTGATATTCCGTGAAACTTTTGTCAACGGGCTGGGAAAAATGATTGATTTTTGGTTGAGATGAGACATCGGAAAGCAGAATTTCAATCGGTCAAAAAGAGTATCTAAAAGTAAAGATATTTTAGTAAAATCGGTTAATTATTTCTGAAAACATTTAAAAAATGTCTATTTAAATGTTGTTCTTTCCATAGCAGTTTGCGAAAGTCGATGGTTTCACATGAAAAAAATCGAATGGAAACATATTTGGAAACATGCTTGCTGTTGACGCCGTATTAAATTTTTCGTTATTATTTAAATATATATATGAAAAATTAAAATGTAATCACTTAAATATAACTTTGCGTTGGCATGGTCGATTGTGCCACTTTGTACAGTGCAAATTTTCAACCCTCTAACTTTAATAATTTCCGAGTAAAGGTCGAAACGCGGGTTTACGGGCTTCTCACCAATATCTCCCATTTTCAGTACCAACCTGTGTGCAAGAACTTCCAATGTTTCTACCAATTTTGAAGTCGAATGATGATGAAGTTTGAACGATTATAAATATATAAAATAGAACAAAAATCTTCTGTGTTTATTTATTTATTTTTATTTATTTATTTATTTATTTTAATTCTACTTATACATGAAACTCAACTAAACAAATAACAGTCGAGTTCAATTGGCACTTAAAGCAAAACATATATTAAATTAATAATAATATTATTTCTCCAGAGAAATAAATTCTAAGACTAAACTCTTAAAAGCACTAGCATCTAAGGCTATCGGCCTTTATTAAAAACTCTACCGCAATTGAGATTCAAACCCACGACCACTGAGTTGCTAGTCGAGACTCTTGCCTACTCGGCCACCCAGGCGGATTTGCGTTTATTAAAACACATATACTGTTAAGAATTTCTATAAATTGAGATTGATTCTCTTTTTACAGTTGTCCTTCTTTTGTGCTCATAAACTTTATCGTTTAAGACTTTTACCAAGTTTTGTTTTTAAAGCATATTAGTATTAGTTTGTGGAAAAAGAAATCCATTATTTTTTCGGTAGATGGCTGCACTGATAGATTTCTCGTGAAGTATCGATCAAACAATTTCCCATACTGTACATTTACATACTGTACATTTCGCAGTAAAAAAAATTCTTTTGCTGTTTTTTTGTTTGGTGCATTCAGTTGTGAGTTACAGCTTGTTAAAAATTGAAGTGAACAAAGAGAAAATTCGGTACATTTTACAGTTTTTCTTTGACAAAGGCGAAAACGCAAGCCAGGCGGCTAAAATTGTGAATGGTGTTTATGGTTCCGATACTGTAACAGCCAATTATGTGCAATTTTGGTTTCGTAGATTCCGTTCAGGAATTTTTGATGTTAAAGATGCACCTCGTACAGGTAGGCCGGTCGTCGAAAATGTCGATAAAATCGGAGAAATGATCGAAGTTGACCGGCATGTCAGCAGTCGTAACATCGCCCAGGAGCTAAAAATCGACCATGAAACAGTTTTAAACACAAAGCTGGATCCAAGAAGAAGCTCGATGTTTGGGTGCCACACCAATTAACAGAAAAAAACATGATGGATCGAATTTCCATCTGCGAAGCCTTGGCCAAACGGAATGAGATAGACCCATTTCTTAAACGGATGGTGACTGGAGATGAGAAATGGATCACATACGATAACCCTGTACGAAAACGATCGTGGTCAAAGAGCGGAGAAGCACCTCAAACGGACAGGAAGGTTTTGCTATGCATTTGGTGGGACTGGAAAGGGATTATTTATTATGAGTTGCTTCCATATGGCCAAACGCTAAATTCTGATCTCTACTCTCAACAACTAGACCGTTTGAAGATAGCGATTGACCAGAAACGGCCAGAATTGGCCAACAGGAGAGGTGTCGTGTTCCACCAGGACAACGCTAGGCCACACACCTCTACAGTGACTCGCCAGAAACTTCGGGAGCTTGGTTGGGAAGTTTTAATGCATCCGCCATACAGTCCGGACTTGGCACCAAGCGATTATCATCTCTTTCTTGCATTGCAAAATTTTTTTAATGATAAAAAATTGGAATCTAGGGAGGATTGTGAAAATCGACTACTAGAGTTTTCTGCAAATAGAGACCAGGACTTCTATGAGAGGGGCATTTTGAAGTTACCTTTAAAATGGCAACAAATCATACAACAAAACGGTGCATACTTGACCCGAATCGGACAATCCGAAGCATGTTAAATAAAGTCCTGAAGTTCATAAAAAAATAATGGATTTCTTTTTCCCCAAACTAATATATATAAAACTATACAAGGCAATTAGCATTGGAAAACAAAATTCGCTTTAAATTGTTTATGAGTAAGCGATTATATGAGCGCTGAAATCCTGCACAAGACCTTTATTTTTCAATGAACGGTTATATTTCTGCTCTATGTGTATTCGATAACGGAGAGGAAAAATGAGGGCGAATGGTACTAGGATATGTAAATTACGCACACAAATCTCGTAAGCAGATAAATGCACAGAAACAGCAACCACAACAAAACAATAGTCGTAACGTTTCAGCAGGTAGAACTGAAGCATCGGTACATGTTGGTGCGGACAAAAGCACCTATGCATTTAAATAAGGTAAGGTATGGTTAAGTAGCAGATAATTGCCATGAATATGCGCAAGATGTAAGTACGAGTTTGGAACCGCTGAGACGGGGAATGTGTGGGTGTGCTTGTTGGTGAGAGTAAGTGACAATCTAATGCAAGTATATAATTTTTGTTAATATATAAATAATATATTTTTATATATATTAAATATATATCTAATTATTAAATAGGCATTAACATTTCCTTGTGTGTTATTAAAACCTATATGAATTTAGTTTATAAAACACAATTTTAGTTTTATTTTTATTATGAGAGGAAGATGGAGTAAAGGGGTAATCGTACGTAACTTCGGCATCTCCCAGGAGACCAAAAAAAGTTGGATATAGAATTGGGCCAAGATTTCTGACCTGCCCGTTCGATAAATTGTCAGCGTCTACAACTTCCGATCCTCTTCAATGGGCACTTTAAAATGGCCCTAAAAATAATGAAGTCCGTAACCTCTATTTTTTGACAGACTTTTGAGGACGTTCCGTTTCAAATTTTTATGTCGTACACAGATTTACTTTTCCCCGTTTCGTATCCATGTCAAATAGAACATGGAAATTCACACCTTTCGTGACGCCAGCTTGGCAGCGTATGGTGTAAGTATCTAAGCACGGTCCAAATTCGCTGGTTCTACAAAAACTTGCATACTATGCTCGAAGAAGGGAGCAAGACCCTTGAATATTCTTAGCGTATTTAAGCTCGACTACTCAACTAGGTTTCTGTTATCGGAAATTTTTAAAAACTTTTCCAGTTCTTTATTTAATTAATTTGAAATTTATTGCTGGTCGGATTCAGTGATCATTTTATCATGGTTCCATGAGCTAATTTAAATCCTGAGCGTATTTTATCGTGACACGCTTCTCCGATTCAGGCGCTTCTTTCTTTGAGTATTTGGAAAAGGCTCAGATTTTTCTATAAACGATATGTCTAATCGACCAAAGATTCTAAGCTTTGTAACTGATCTGTCGGCGAGAAAGAATAGCAAAGCTCATCTCTTCACGCCATTCCATCTGGAATAGAGACGAATTCGTTGACACATATATATTTTGCAGAAGAATATAAAGCCTTAAGGACAAAAAAAGTTAAGCATCTGAAAGCAATCAATCGCCAGAGCTATTTGTTGGTTCAACAGATCCAACTGGTGTTTATGGAAAACTCCAAAATCTAACTTTAGATTTCGATACTCAACACCCCATCATTTTATCAAAACTTCCTGTGTTTATTAAAGTGCCAGTTATGCATGCTCATTAAAGGTTTTCCGACTATCTGTGCGAATTGCAGCGGTAATGAAACCATTGGCTCATTGCGATCCCACTTAAAAGGCAAGGCAATGGTGAAAGGACGATCGTCACACATTTATCTATGCGAACTACTAGATTTGTTTGGCTTATCCAGGCCCAGCGCAATAAATTAATTATTTAAGCTCTTTTTAAGTTAGCTGAGACTAGTTGTAGGTTGTCTCTTTCATGCGCATGCTATAGTACTTGAATTGAAAATGCGCAAGTTTCATTTTGCTGATTTGATAAACGTGTTGATTAATTTAATTGAGATGGCCATTGTAAAATGGCAGGAAAACAAACGATCTATCACGATTTTCACTAGGATCGCAGCTGTAGCCCATAACACATTTGAATATAGCGGAGATATCTGAGTCTGAGGTGGAGCGGTAGCTCCTAATAACGGCAAACTTGTGGTCTGACAACGTAGACAATTTTGAAGCGGACTCGACGACAACATTTAATTCATTAATAACGAAACGAATTGAGAATTACACATGCATACTCGAAAATGAGAATAAAAGAACAAATTCAAGATTGCGTGAACTTTGAGTGATTTTATTTGCAGGCGATATTTTGATCGTGAAAACGACCGAATTTTTCGGTGGTTGAAAAACGAACGATACATGTACGCAGCAAAGACACGATTTATGTCTGACTTAAGCTGACTTAAAACTATTTGCAAATTACTTATGCACTAAATTACGTCTGCATATACCAAACGCAACTAATTGTTTGAATATGGAAGTGCGCCAGAAGCAACACTTATACCTTGCAAATGCTTTAACATGGCTAAATTTGCAAATTGCAATAACTTTTTCGTTGCTTTGTCCTTATATTATAACCTTATTTCTTCCTTTTTGTCGCGTGCAGCTGCTGTTGTTTCTTTCTAAATATCTTCATTTCTACGATTACATATACTAACTTCAATTTTTCTCTTCAAAGTTGCGAATTGCTCCGTCTCCGTCTCGTTTCTAACATGAACTTTATTTACACTATACCGAAACAAATCCAGACTCTAATCATCTGCTTGCTATGTACACCAAACGGCCATGCGAAACTAGTTGTAGTTAGTTGTAGCAAAGCTGCGGTTTTGGACACATTGACAGTGTTACGTGCATCCTATGCCGACTGTAGAAAGCAAGGGACAGTTTTTTTTATAGGGAGACAATAAAGACTTTAACTGATATTGGTAAGAAATTCACGATAATGTGTGGGAAATTTGAGATATATAAAACGATCTCCCATGACTGTTTCTATATAAATCATCGCGTGGTGTCGCTTGTGGTCGTTCCTATTTGGGTTCACCTAGACCGCTTCTTTTCTTGCCTCTTGCTTGCCCCATTCCTTACCTTAGTAGCCATCTGAGATGGACATTTTCGGTCTTTTGACCTCAATGACATGGAGCGCTTCATCATTCCTGTTACATAGTAGTAATCTTTCTTCTACTGCTAACATGGCCGGCAACGCCAGCAGTTCCAGCAGGAGGCCTTCTGTCATCACATTCTGTTCAAATTACAAATTAATATGAAGTCAGTGTGTGGAGGATTTTAGTTTACAGCAAATCACTTGATAATGCCGTGAAAAATCGTACTGTACATCTAATAGATATATTTTGTTTTGGAGTGAAATATTTGATCGAAACCTTTGTCAATATATCTAATTGTAAGGGCATATTCTTAGAACTTTACTTTGCCAATTTCCCTGAAGTAATCGTAGATTCTGCTGAAGGTCTAGTTTACTTGAGAGCAAGACAGCAATTTGTAATACAACAATTTGTTTATCCCTTAATTGTAAGTAGGGTTGCCCGACAAACCAATCCAACATATGGGATGTCACTTGCTCTAATGCGGAATATGATTTTCACAAAATGAATATTTTAATGCCTGAACTGATCAAGTAGCTCTCTGTGCACTATTCCAACTATACATGGATTTAATTACCTCAACCAGCAAAGTTATAGCAGATACTTGAAAATGATAAATTCCTCAATAATTTTATAAATTTGTTACCTCCAAAAATGGAATCTGCATGTATTCTTAACTGTTCTCTGCCGATATCGAATCTCTTTTCTGAATGCTTGTTGCGAAATTTTTTTTTTTTACCGCCAAACCTGAGCTCTGAACAAATAAAGTTACGTCAATACTACGCTTAAAACGACAGCACAATGGCCCATACCTTACGAAAAGACTATACGTGAGTTTGTTAATATCAATACTTCAATGAACCCCGGTATGGCCTCATTCCTATAGATGTTATGTGGATATATATATAGATGTTATGTAGACATTTGATTTTTCGACCCATTTATTTATTTATTGACGCTTATGTAACCTCGAATCCGTTAAGGTCTATTATAGTAGATTGCGGTATCTGACATAGGCACAATAAAAAAATACAATAATACAAAATGTTCTTAAATAATCCAAAGGAGAAGAAAATAAAAATGAAGGCAAAGAGAAAAACAAATAAGAAAGCAAAATTAAAAAAAGTAAAAATAAAAATGAAACCAGAGGCAAGGAAGTAACTGAACAATCACCCATACTTACCTGCCAATGCTAAGCAACTAACTATTTATTGACGTAAGCCTACGTTTGTAAGTAAGATAAGACCATCCACACTATAGCACCTCCCCAGGCAGGGAATTCCAAGCCCTTATAACTCTTGCTTGAAAGGATCTTCCCAAAAAGCATGTAACTCGACGAATCAACAAATGGATATTGCGAACTGGCCCACTAAAAGAAAAGACAAGCTGAAAGCTCCATATTAGCTGTTGAAAAATAGTCAAAAAGGGAAGTAGAGCTGCATTTTACATCGTGATGGATAGGGTGGTAATTGTAAACAACCGATATATTTATCCGGTGACAAAAATTAAATATGGAAACATTAAAATGTGGCTGATAACGCCTTCAAGAGAGTAAAAATCGTTACGCGGCAAGTAAACAATGCCGGTTAGTAACTTATCTCTTGATGTCTCTATCTCAACAAAAAAGGTCTGCAAATTGAGTATACTTAAAATTTATAAAATACTACGCCTCCATTTTTGTGAAAGTACTTTTATTTCAGATTAAATAATTTTCGCAAATAAAGGCATGGAATCCTAGCCCTCCGTTGTCTGCATTTTACTCTTATCGTTATTTTTGGTCAGCGTAACTTAAATTCTTTATTTATTTTTTCTCTGTCAATTGATAATTTCATTTCAACATATTTCTATGTCTTACGCAAACTTCAACGCACCCAGCAAATTTGAGCGCTTAGGGTTCATAATTTCATTGGCGAAATATGATGACGAGGAAAATAGTGGCCAGGGATGTCAAATGTGTAGGCTTGAGAAATTGAAAATTGATGGAAGAGGAGGAACGGAAGAAAAAATGGAGCTGACGATCGTATAGACCAGATGTGTTTTTGGTGAAAAAGAAGAAAGAAATTAATTGATTCGTATCTGAAAATGAAGAATAAATTAAGAAAGAAAATTTAATTGAAATAAAAATAAACTTTCTATTTAACTTCGAAAAAATGTCTGCAATTATTTTCGAATGATATTGTGTAAAATATAAATATATAGGACACCTAAATTCTTATTGTGGTGAGATGAAGCCAAACAAGAACTCAATATTCAGAAATTATTTTAAAGTTTCTCTGCATAAATCATAAATACCATGTATAATGTGAGTTTTAAAACTTAATTTACTGTTATAAACGATAACTGACATCTGTTTGTGGAATTGGGTTTGGTAACGTTTATTGATACGATTTTAGATTATTAGGAGGAAAATTTGAAATAGTTAATTATGCACCAGCTTTCTTTCAGAGAAAAAGAGAGGAACCGTATAGGGAAGAAAACCAGTAGGGCAAATGTGTATCACGCGGCGGTTTAATAGGCACATCGACAGTTTGAAAACCTGGAATTTTTAATTAACTTAACGTTTCTATTCGACTATAGTGCGTTGTGAAATTCGTTTCAATTTTGTTGCTCTCTCTGGAAAGCTCATATGTACAGGTTTGTTGAATCGAAAGTATTAATTTCAAAGCCGCGGGATAAGTTATCGACTATACGTTTGCATTGCCACATATGTATTGCACGACATTAGTGGATTGCGAAATGTACTGTAAATGTCGCGTCTCTCTCGGAGTTCGTTCAATAATGGAATGTAGGGTCTTTGTTAAAGGTTTGTGGTCGGTATAAACCGCGAATTGTTTACTTTCTATTGAGCATTTGAAATATGTTATATTTAGTAAATTGCTATAGGTTTGCGATCAAATCCATTTTGGACCAGGATAACTTCTTAGAGAAAAAAGAAAATGGTTCTATTACATCGTTCGATATCTGCTGTAAAACTCAGCCAAGTGCTATATTTGAAGCATCTACTGTTAAAGAAATTTTACCTTAAAATAATTTAATAGTATCTCAGATTCTAATTTTTCTTAAATGCTCTAAAATGCTTTACTTGCGATTTTGTCTCGAACCAAATTCTTTTCTTTGTTTTTGGTACTATTGGTGTGTTGTTTGGCGTTGGTTATTTCAGCTAGTACAAGTATATACAAGTATGTGTCAATTTCTGGACTCGTTTGATAAATTTTGTTGTTTCAAAATTTCCGATAGCTACAACTTTTTCTTCAGATGGACGAATTCCTTCGATTGATAAATTATGTATGGGAAATTGATGTTTGTAGCTACAAAAATGCATTGGTTGGGCTTGACAACGATCCCATAACCATTTGGTCGTTTAACCGTTTTATCTGAATGCTGAAAACGGTCAGTTCTATTTCCTTTATTGGTGAGCACGTCGTCTACATAAGCAAAATTGATGGTCTAGGAAAGTTTGAAATTAACACTACAAAAGAAAACTCTCGTCAAAAATGTAGATTAATATTTTAGAGTTTCCTACCAAATGTGTTAATTGTAGGACCCTTGGCTGGCTTTAATATAAAATCGAAAAAGTTTTAAAGGGTAAGGAGACAGATTTCCGTTGCACCATCGATTACAAATTGGAGTTTGCTTGCTTTATCAAATGTAAAGAGACGGCGCAATGTTTTGTCGATCTCTCCATTGTTAACCGACGCTGCAAAGGAAGTAATTATTTTGCTTTGGTAATTCTCTAGAATTGTGGTTAAAAAAGTGAAAGAAAATTTTGGGTTTTGAACACTCAATAGAATTTTTTGACAGTGGATTGAATTGTCTATTCGAAGTGAAAAGACGCGATTTATTTTCGAGTTTTGTTTAGTAATTCATGGCAAAAACTAACAATAATATATTGTGAAAAATTTGCGGCAATAACTAAAAATTTCGAGTGGTTGACGGCTGATACTGGAAATTATACATTATTAAAAAGCCCTTGTTAAGAAATTGTGATAGTCTTCTTTATTTGAGATAACTGCTCAGACCGTTCCTAGTAATTGAAGTGACATACATGCAGTAGCAGCAGCAGCAGGGCAGAACATTTATTGCGTCCAAGTTCGGTCCTGACTTAAAATTGGCCAATTAATTGAAAAAGGAGTTGATTGTGAAGAAAATATTTTGCTGACTGTAATTGCTCTAGTTGTTATTTAATTGTTTTAAATTTTATTAAATTGTTTTTCTTGATATACACAGGCGGTGAATGCGCATTCGCCAGTAAATTTAAAAAATGATTTCCATCTAATTTAACTTAAAAAAAAAAAAAAAAATAACGAACAAAATTTGCTAAGGATATTTCTTAGCTTAAGTTCATTACTTAGTCAATTTTAACATATAATAATATTTTGTTATTAAATTCACCTATTATTTATTTTGACTAAGCAATTGTAATGTATTTAAAATAAATTTGTTTTGCATTGATCCTGATTGGGGACGCGGGACAACACGTACGCATACACCTTCTCATACAAACTCTAAACTTTTATAAAAGTTGTATAGAAAAAATTTTGTTGTTGATCTCTCCCAACTCCATCGCCACCTAGTCTAAAATTTCTTTTCGAGCCCTGACGATGTGCCACAATTCCTTGATAAATTTCTTTTATTTGCGATTTCTATGAGTTTTGATTTTGTTTATTTCTGAAGTTGACTCTGCGACTGTTTCACAAAAATTGTTTGAGATTTTGTTCGATTTTGTAACAGAATAGCGTCACAAATTAGTGTATCACATTTTTTGCAAGAATAGCGACTTGCTGTTATTCAAAACGAGATCGATATGAGACCGATATTTTGGCTGCCGAAGAGTGAAGTCGTTCTTTTGTTTGGAAGAGCTAATTGTAATAAATGATTAGTTGAAACTTAAATAATGGAGTAAGAAAGCAAAAGTAAAGTTTCTTTCTATCTATTTTTCTTATGGAAGTGATAACTCGGTAACAAAAAGTACAAGGTATTTTAAATTAACATAAAATTGTACACTGATTGAAATTTTAATTTGAAAATAGGATGCATATCTACATATACATATATATGTGAAGTTATGTGTTTATTGTTTCTTGGACACATAATACTAGATCTTACACTTTTCGTGGTAATTTCATGAGTTCAGGCAGGCTGAAACTTTTTGTTGAATACAAACTCTTAAAACAATTTTTGGATAAAACAAACCATCAACAGATCAATGCTATTAAAACTATACAAGGTATAAAAAAAAAAATAATTAAAATAAAACGAGAGCAAAGCAATTGACCGGTTCTGCTTATTTACATTTGCCTCATAAGTGTGCATAGGGGGGCAGCAAGCTGCAATGGAATTTGGTAAACAAACTTACAATCGGGCCAGTCCAAAAACCAATATAGAAAAATGAAAGAATTAAAACTACGAGTAAATGCATGCATTCATTATCAATAAAATACGCCACTTAAGCCTGATGCACTACAACCGGCTGGAAATTTATCAGCCTACGATCCGCTCCGTGATACGATTATTCGATCAAAATCAACAACAACAACTTTTCGGACCATCCATTAATCAATGAAGACAAAAAACCCCTGTGCAGTGAACAGTAGCCAACATCCGTGGACACCTATCGTCAACTCCAGTTTAGAAGCAACACCGGATCAAAACAACTAGCCGTGGGTAAGGAAGGCATCGAGTTTATTCCTGTCATAAGTCGATATAAATGGTAAGCTAAATTTAAGAATCTAACTTTGCATATCCACCGAAACTTTTGTAAAAAGAAAAAAAAAACAAGAAAGAAAATAAAAAGATAGATTTTGTTTTCATTTGCAAACCGATCATAAACCCATGTATACATAGAACGATTCCAAATTAAATATTTTCATATATTTTCTCAAAGCCATGATTGGTGTTTAAGTCGTTGAAAACACAAAAAGAATGAAAAGCAAAATTGAAAGTGCTTGGCTAAACATGTGTGGCTAAGCGGTATATTCCACCGCTGACGCAAAGTATGAGTGGGTGTACGCGCGAGTGAAGATAGGGGGACTGGGGACAGTTACCGACGGACTAAGAAGGACCAACGAACGGCGCACTTTATGGACAATAGACCTCACAAACGGACTTACATAGTGCGATCTCATTTAAGGTTTGCTTAAAAATTTTCTTTTTTTTTCAATTTTAAGTTCAGATCTTTTTTCTTATTTTAATTTTTTTTTTTTTTTTTTTGATTTGCTTTTGTCATGTGGCACAGCATCCCAGATTGATTGATAAACGCTCCAACGAAAAAGCAGGTATGCTCTTGACAGTGTATGAAAATGTCCCGAATGAGGTAAAAGAACACACCTTTAATTCCCAATAACCCACATTGACATTGTTCTTGCTTTCTTTGTCTTTTGCTTTACAAAAACAGAAGAATTCCATCCAATACAATGGAGTATGCAAATTTATATTTTTTCTTTTTGTCAACTTTTTATACGATAACAGCAGTGAGTATAAAACAGTCGGCGGTAAACGAATATAATTTTTTTGTTTACTTTTTTAAGTATTTCTCATTACCGCGTCTAACACTTTTTGGTATACCGTCAGCTACAAAAACATAATAAAAGGAAGAAACTTTAGATTGTCAATAATGTACAAACATCTTTCACGACATTGTTTTTCGTTCCTTATGTAGTTTCACGTATATTTATATAAAAATTTTCGTTGTATGTATGTATGTTTCGAAAGACTCGATCGCACATACCCAAACCTATATACATTAGGCCTATAAAGTGTACATATAGTGCGAAACATAAGGTTACCTTTATTAAAGACTGCATTTATGGGATGAAGGTCAAAGAATATGTATATTTACCGAAACATAAACTTTTTTGACCTAAGATAGATTTGTAAACAAAAACTATATTTCAATGTTAAAAAATTACTCCAAAAAGTGTGCTTGCAGCGAAAACGCATCACTATAAATTTCGGAAAGACAGATATCTTTAGTGAACGGTGCTTAGTTTATTACTTCTTTTCGTACATTTAAATAATAATTTAGCAATTGAAGTGAGTTCCTTTAGAGAGTTCTTAAAATTTCGCAAAATATACGAAAACGCAAAGAAATTTCAAGAGATTTGTTTGGCCTTATTTTATTTTTACATTTTTAATTCAAATTTTGTCTAATTAAATTTTATATCTCATTCCTATGTTGTGCTTAATTTACTATATCTATGATTACTTCGATTACTTATGTATGTACATATTTTCCTGTGTTGCAATGTACTGACCTTAGTCAATAATTCCGTTTATCTGCGAAATGAAATTCTTTTTTTTTTTTTTTTGGATTGTTGGGTGGAGATGGACTAAGCCAATAGATTTGTGGCTTATATGTCCAGATAATAAAATGTCGTAATTTTGATCAGAAATATGTATAAAACGCGACAAAAACAAGAGCGGCCGCAATAACTGGAGCTGGTATGTTAAGTCTAATTGTGCTGGTTGAGTGTTGAAAGTAAAACAATTAGCAGATACAATTAGCAAATCATCTGCATATTGAAAAATATGAGTTTTGTCATCTTGAACATCATGCAAAGAAGCTGTGTATTGGTTGAAGGGTATGGGGCTTAAACAACTACCTTGTGGGATACGGCCACATATTTCAACTTTTTCAGTACCCATCACCAACACACGCTTGGACAAAATATTAGTATCCACAGCCGAATTCCACACAGCACAACCTTAATTAATTTTCGACTAGAATGCCGATGACCATTGATGTGATTCCAGAAAGAACGTGGGTTACCGAGATTTGGAAAAACCGATTTTCTTTTGACGACAGCATTAAATTTATTTTTGGTTAAAATTTTATTGGCATTTTCATTGTCGTCCTTACGCGAAATGGCAGACGCGTTCCCTAATGGAGGGAAGTTCTCGTCGTAGGAGATGTCGTCAAGACATTCGAAGTAATTTGAGGAAAACTTACTTCTTTATACAAGAGATTTTTAATTGCCATGATCCTGTTAATATTTGATTCAAATTCCCTGTTCGGGTAAGACTTGTTGAGAGTGTTGTGCTCACCTGTATTACAGGACAAACACTACATCTTCTCACAGTGCACACACTTCGGAGACTTCCCACAGCTCAGGCAACTGCTCTCCTTAGCTTTACAAAATTTTGAAACATGACCGTATCTACGGCATTTAAAGCATTGCTTTAAGGTTGGTACAAAGTACTCAACCGGTAGATGACAATAATTGAATTTAGTTGACTTAAAGAGGGCTTTCACTTTAAAGCCGATTTTGATGCTGGTTGTGGAAATACACTCACCCTTGTTGTTGGGATTCCTTCTTTGAAAACGGACAGCGGACTTGATTGGAATATCGGACACGGCGTTTTCAATTATCTCGTCTACATTATATATACATGGAATGTTTCGAATGACATCAAATCTCTCGGTGAACGACTTGGGTATGTACGCCTTTAAATTCTTCTTAGTAAAATCGTTGTTTGTAACAAAGTTGTTGGCGTTGACAGCAGAGCTGAAAAGCAGTTTGGCTGTGCCCCTGCTAACAACTTTTAGTTCTTGCAAGCCGTACATGGTGAAATCCTTCAGGTAGTCGTAAAAAAAGCGATCGGAATTGATATTCATACGATTCCCTTCACCGTTTGCGGACGTTTCGACAAAAACAAAAAAATTACATCTTGACAAGCAGTCGTACAAACTGAACTCCAGATTTGTGGCAGCTGTAGCACCCAAATCAAAGAGCTTGTCGATTGCCTGTTTACTAGGCACAATTAAAACATTTGCGTTTGCTTCTACATTAGAAGATGAAAGAGTTTTATTCTCACCCATCCTCCATCTCTTGGTGTGTCCAGAGGCGTTCATAAAAAAATCTTCGAAACAGTCCCTATTAGCAGTTATAAGATCAGACAAAGTCTCCATGGGAAGACGGGCTGATGTCGTATTGTCTGTTTTTCACGGGGAACACCAAAAAAAAAGAAAAAAAATCAGATTGAAAAAATAAAAAAATGTAATATATCTATTGCTTTTTAATTTTTCTCTCACTTTCTTCTTCTTCCTTCTCTCCTTTTCTGTCTTTAAATTTTTTTAAAATATGTAGTCACTTTCTTAAACCTTTTATTCTTTTGCCCTTCCCTACTTGCTTTTTATTATTTAAGTTCTCGCAAATTTTTTTTATTTTTTTATTAACACCAGTAAAAAAAATTAACAGCTGCCGTTTGCTGAGATGACGTGTCGTATCAAGTGTAAATGTTAGGTGAAAATGAATTGTAAATGTTTAAAGAAACATGTTGTGAAGGAGTTTTTATTACGGGAAATTTTCCTAAGTTTTTCGCAAAATGAAATTCAAGACATTTCAAGTGAGTCTTCGGATGCTTAATTCTTTAGCATTTGCTTTTAATTTTTCGCTTGTATTGCATTTTTGTGACGAAAATCAATTAACTCATATATGCACACCCGGCCAAAATATTACTGCCGGATTGGGCAAACTATAATAACGTAAATATTTGTATAATTCTTGTCTAGTTCAAAATAATTATAGTTGTTATTTTCCTATAAAACTTATATTCTTTGTCAGATGCAATCCTCATTGTTTATATATTGTCTGATACCGTATCCTTTTGTTTCTTAGGAGGAGAGGAAGATTAGGGCATCCTATTTTGAGGATCGATATGTACGTCCTGCGAATGAATGGTGCGTATTTAGCGAAACAGACGGTACATTGCGAAAGATTATGTAGACGTAGATTATTTCAAGCATCTATGCTTTGACCAGATTCAGACATTATCAGACGTATGTTTGGAATTATTCCAAAAACAATGAACTAAGCTTAAGCAAAAAGACGAGGAAACTCATGCAAGCAGCCGACAGCCATCATTTAGCACCATAGTTGCATAATCAAGAATATTCAAACAACAACATGAATCCATTGATTGATTCACAGTCTTCATTGATTGAAAAAATCAATGCTCGCATGTCATGGTTAAAAAGAGCTGCCCAGCATTAACGAACTTTTGGAATATCAATTCCAAATCATGGACTCCATCGCCCACAAGGAAAGAACGTCACATTCACCACACAAAACAGTGTCATCCGCAGCACGCACTGAAAGGAAAGTTGACAAATGCAAATTTTTCAGTAGCGGGATTAATGCAAACAATTGAAATTGAAAACGTAATTAATGATCCATTGGTCCTTGACATGCTTACGAATAATTTCTACCTAGATGATGGGTTAGGCGAATCAAACAATTTAGCTAAAGCAATTCATTCACAGCAACAGTTAATAATTTCAACAAGGCATGCATTCAATTGGCGCATATGGAGTGCAGACTAACCTCGATTGCTCCAAAATATTCCACAAGAAAAACGTTAAGGCGATCTTGATTTCAACGAGAACGAAAAAGAATCTACTAAAACCTTCATATTTCTATCCGAATTTGCCCATCTTTGAATGAAGGTACAGATGGAACCAATAAGGCATGCCACAAAACGCACGGCACGATCTGCCTTAGCGAGACTATTTGATCCATTGGGACATTCGGCTCCTGTTGTATTCAGAGCAAAATTCTTCATCCAACATTCATTAATTAAAATTAATTAAATTAAATTAATCTAGAATGAAGACTTTCCGGAAGATTTGATATCTACACCGTAAAATTTCTGCGATAACTAAGCTATATTCAACGATCTCAAAATCAATCGATAAGTCAATCTGCCTTCATCCATTTAATTAGACATTCCTGCTAATGAATGAATAAGATAGGAAGGTAGGCTTGCAGCTATAGAGTAGTTGCGAGGCACATTAAAAGATGGGACAGTAATGACCTGAGTGGCACCACTTAAGAAACAAACACTGCCAAGTTTAGAAAGTTGTGGTGCAGTTCTGACCGCGCAATTAGCATATTGTTTGCGTAAAAATATGCAAGCCAGCAATTTACTAATTCATTTAAGGACCGCTTTCTGAGATTGTTCTATTATGGAGAACCTCTTACTCTTCTTCTCTTCGGGTATTTATTGAAAATAGGATCTCACAAATTCAGCCGCTAACTCTGCCGCAGCAATGGCGACATGTGCAATCAAAAAACAATCGACCTTTTGAGATGCTTTTCAGAAGAGACGTTATCAAAATGGGAATTATGGTGTTCGAGACCAGTATTCTTACATGCCTACCAAGAGTGTTGGCCTACACAGCTGCTACTACATTTACAGAGAGGAAGAGAAGAATGAGAGTTAACCACAATTAATTAAGTATTTATGTATAACATCATTCACAAGGATTCTTTCAGCAAATTCCAACGCTTAACTTTGCACATTGTTCGGTTTGTTCGACTATCTTCCAGCAAAAACCCCTCAAGCCACGATTTGAGGGCGTTAATTTCAGAAGAAGTTTAAGCAGAACTCATGGATACAATACGTGCTATCCAAAATTATGACTTTCAAGAAGGAATCAAAACCCTCCAGAACCATCAAACAGTTAAAAAGCAAAAGCTAATTTGTTCTTTATCTTCTTTTCTTCATGATAAAAGTATCATTAGAATAGGTGGACCAGTAGAAGAATCAACTCTACCTTATGACTTAAAAGATCCGATGCTCAGTCGATACAATGACATACTAGTAAAACTGCTACCCAAATTGGTACTTGATGATGACAAACCTTGCAGTCCACAAACTGCATTCGGAATAATCCTACAAAGATACTGGCCAATGAAAGGACAAATTACAGTAAGAGCTACTGCACAAAGATACATACAATGCAACAAGGCACGCGCTAAATTACGCCAGCAAACTACAACTCCCTTCAAGATATTTTATTTACACTTGTTAGTGCGTATTCCTTTCTATTTTCTAATCTTTTACTTAACTATCTTCTCATAAGATAAAAAAAGTGAAGGTTTCATCAGGTATTCTTGGAACTTGTGCGCCGAATATAATATTTGTGTAAAATGCTGTTAGTTTTCGCAATTGAAATATGCGCTCTCCTGGACGTAAGTTAATTGTCCTACGTAATGTATTTTATATTTGGTGGTAGTTCTGATTGAACTACTATTAGTTTGGGAATGTTGTAGAGTTTGGCTATTATTAATGCTTCGGTTATGTTGTTTAGGTGTTGTGTTAATGTTATCAATGTTGTAGTTTATTTGGTTGAGTTGTTGGATTTGTACGATTGCATTGGGTTAGTTGGTACTACTATGTTTTGCTATATTCTGGAATCTATTGATCATGTTCGTGTTGAGTATGATTTAATTGTTTAATGTTAGGAGTTAGTCTTTTTGTTCTGGTTCGTTAAGCAATCTATTTACTTATTAATTCTTCCAGCGTCCGTGTATTCCATATTTCTCGTTATAAATTTTATTGTCGACACTTAGGCGTTTATAAATCCTCTTTTGTCTCTACTTTTGGTTGTTAGGAGATTTAATTTTATTGTTTGTTCTCTGAATTTTAGATTCGTTGCGTTCATTGCGGTTTTTATAAAGCTTGCCGTATCGTTTTTCTTACTGTGTCATTATTTTTGGTATGCAGCTACGTTGATGATGCGTATAATATTTTTATAGTCGAGTATTGTTTTTGCCAGCATAAGCCTTAAAGGTATATATGCAATTCTTATAAGAACATCTTATTTTTGATGTGTGTAATTATTGGTCGACAGTGGTTATGAATGTTAACCTATTGTTTCTTTTTACCATTTTTCTAAAATTTTTCCCTTCGATTTTTTTCTATAAACAGTCTTTTTTACTATTAATGACTCTGGTTCTTCCCTGTCAATGTTTAGTTTTTCGAAGCTTTTTGTATGCGTCATTCGTCGAGATTCTTCGGAAGCCATTTAATCTTTGTAGGTACTCGTGTTCTGTGCCATGATGCATGTTTTTGTTAAATGTGGGTGTTCTTCTGGAGAATAATTTGAAAGAGGTTAATTTTTTTGCTAAGTTGATAGAGTTATTGCATATTCGAAGAGCATTTACTTTTAATCTAAAGGTGGGGTTGAGTTTTGAGTCCTGGATTCTAGTAGATAGGCTGCTGCAAAGTTTGAAAATTTGACCATTTCCACAATGTCTAATGGTTGTATTGACGTTTCAGGTTCAGCGAAGATTGGCCTTGGTTGTTTTCTGTCGCATTTTAGAGTTTGACAGGTATTGCGGTGATACAAACATCGCGTGATTTTGCGGAAATTATATTCATGTTTTAGATGTTCCGACGTTCCTTGTATGCCTCTGTGATTAGAATTAGTGTGGTAAGCTTTTACTCATTCATCTTGTTTATCGTTGATTTGAATATCTTGCTGTTAGCTTTGCTTCAATAGTTTATTTTGTGCGAAATGTTTGGAATAAGTATCTTATATAATTTTAAAGGTGTGGCTGTCATTATTGCAGACAATTTATTAGGGACAAGAAATTTTTTGATAAACCGTCCTACGTTATGACTTCGTTATATTCCTTTTTACGTATGGTATGTTCCTGAATATCTTTCTGTCTTTTTCAATATGATTTGACGTTTGAGTTTGTTTGTGCTTCCAAATCTGGAACTCCATCCTTGCTGTTTTCTTTAGCGGAGTGGATTATTGTCTGTGCTGTTCCGTTGATTGAAAGATTGTTATCTGTGTTGACATTTATGTCTATATATTCAGTCGTGTTTGGGTATTCTGCTGAACGCATCTGCACTAGTATTGAGCTTTGCTTTTTCGTTAACGATTTCGTACCTGAATCTCCATCTGATTAGTTTTGAATTTGGTTCTTTCAAGCTCATTACCCAAGTGAGTGGTTTTTCGCCGGTTATGATTTCAAATTTGTTGCCAAAAAGGTAGGATATCAAATATTTTGCCTTGCAGACTATGGCTAAGAGTTTCTTTCCGATGGTTGAATAATTATTTCGGTATCGGATTTTCCTGCGATGAAGGGAAATAGACTATGATATCGTCTAAATATACCAAGGAGACTGTTCCTATTAGCTCCCCTAGAACATTACCTACAAGTTTTTGGAAAATGGGTGAGGCGTTTTTTAAACCAAAGGGCACTCTAAAAAATTCGTAGCGCCTCGCATTGGTGGAAGCCACTGACATTTCGATTTGGTGGAAGCCACTGACTAAGTTCAGTGGGGAGAAATACATACTTTTGCCGAGTTTGTCCTATATTTTGGTTATATTTGGTATGGAGTATTTATATACCTATAAATTGTTTTTTCGGTTAATTTGCTGTAGTCTACTAATCTCCATTACTGTATATTGCTTGAGTCTTTCTTTTCGGGAAAGTGCAAATGGGGGTCCTAAACGGTGAAAAGCTCGATTTTACGATTTCTTATTCCAACATTTTATCTATCCGTTTTCGTATCTTTTCCTTGTGAATATATGATACGATACGGTGCAAATAGGGATGTTGTCGGTAGTTTTGGTTTGGTGTTTGATTTGGTTCAAAAAGGTGATGATATCACTTTCTTTGAGAAAAATTTCCTAGAACTCTTTAAAAAGTTTGACCAAAGATTTTTTTCTTTATTATTTAAATGTCCTGTTCATATTAGGTTGGTAATGTTGCTTGCGTTTAAACAGATGTTGGTGTCTATATCGAAATTACTGATTTCCCGTCTGTTATGTGGTTTCTAAAATTGTTTTATGTTGTTCGATGCAAACGGTTTTTCCTTCATTCGAATCGTTACTTATTTCTACGGTATTACATTAATTTTTTGGCCTATAAATCTCTCTAGAGATAAATAGGGTTGGTTGGACGACCGCTTTTTGAAGAGAGAATTTGCCATGCTGAGTATCTACGGGAAGTTTTATAGTAGCTTTAAAAAGCGCGGAAATTAGTAGTTCTCCGGCAATCAGATTGGCTTTAAGATGAAGTGGTATTTTTGAACTACTGGTTATAAGAATCTTGTTATTTAAGTCTATTATAGGCTTTAATTTATATAGATTATTGAGTCCTATTAGTCCGTCAAAGTTGACGAGTGTTCGTTTAAGATCGTAGTAATTAGGTTGCATGTTTGACAATCACTGGGACTTACAATTTCTAGGTTTACATAATGAAGGAGCACCGGTATTTATTAGGAATTTTAGAGGTCTGCCAAATGTGGTTAAATATTTATTTCAGGGAATGTGTGCCCTTGCTTGTTGATATCTGTTTATCCTGTTGCATTGTGGAGGCGAACCACTGAAAATTTTCGTTTTATTCGATTTCATTGATTTGGCCGTAATTTTCTTGTAATGTGGTATCACAGTTTAGGTCTTGTCCATTATCTTGATGGATAGAATGTTCACCGAAGCCTACTTGTGGCATGGTGTATCGATGTTGTATAATTCCTGAACTCTGAATTGACGTGACTATATGCTTAAAGGCCTTTCAAATGAGTATAGCTTGAACTGATATCCATCCCTTCAGGGTTGCGGTTGTATTGCAAGGTATTTCCGCCCGAAATGATTTGTTTCTAAATTTTTTTTAGTTGTCCGGATTTATAATATTTAGTTTGTTTATTTGCGTTAGATTACTAGGGTTTGTTGCTAGGGTTTGGGTTTTGTTGATAAATGTTATTATTTGGTAATGGTTGATAGGGACGCACTGTATTATTATAATGATGACGTTGTGAAATGTTTTTGTCATTTGGTAGAGGTAAGTTAAAGTGACTTCTCCTATCACAATAGATATTTTATTCCTGGCTGCAGAATGCAATAGCTTCTGCTAGGGTTTGTGTGCTCATGGTACTGATGTTTAAAGCTAACGGTTTTTAAGTCCCGGCAGAAATGTATTACGCACATTCCCGCGAATAATTTAGCTTTGTGCCTTTTAAGTATAGGTTACATTGTATTTTCTTTGCCGCTCGATCAGCCTGCTCATTTCCCAATAAACCGATGTCACTTGGTACCCATAATATTTTAATTTTTCCGGCGGGTGTTGTAATTATATTCCTTAATTTGTTGATGGTGCTCCATCTCGAAGTCGAAGGATTCCGAATAGCTTGTAATATAGACAAACTGTCAGTAACAATGACGGTTTTGAGTTTGTTTTTAATGGCAATGTTCGCAGCGTGAACGATAGCTCTGGTTTCGGTTGTGAAAGTTGAAGTACTTTCGTGAAATCTGTAATTGAGAAAAATCTGTCCTGTAGCATCTACCACGGCACAAGCAGGAGGCAGACCAGAAGATTTTGAGCCGTCTGTGTATAAAAGATTGCAAGCAGTACTCTCCAATACTTGGGTTTTTCAGCTATTAGTTTCCTGAAGACGTAATTTGGAGTATCCTCTTTGTTGTGCATAGACAGCGAGATGTCAAAAGAGCAGTTTTTAAAAATCCATGGAGGTTTAGCACCAAAAGAGCGGAAAATTTTTGAGGGAATGTTCAATTCCTTTGCGATGTATAAATAGTAGTCAATTGCAAATGGTGACTTTGGAATTTTGTTCGCAATAATAATAATCTTTCTCACTTCATCACCGAGAATAGATTTGTTTGAATTAAGATGGTTGGGGACTATTTTGGCTTTTAACTCATAAAGTCTATTTTCTAAAGTTGGGAGACCAGTTTCAATTGTAATATTATTTATGGGCGTCGTCCGAAAAGCATAACAACTTGCTTTGACGGCTTGGTGATAGACCGGTTTAAGGATGTTGAAACTGTATGAAATTCACCCTTGTTAAAATAGAGTTTTTTAACCGAAGACAGTGTGCTTTCCAACGATATTTGTTGGAAAACTTGAGTTCGAGAATATGCAGCGTCTGCACGTTTAGTACTGGTGAGTCATTAATATGCATCAGTAGATTTCCTGCATCGCAAATCTGCTTTCGACAAATGTGCATTTTTTTAAATTTTTGTATGGAAATTTTAGCCCCCGACGAGTTTGCCCACGCGGAGATCTCTCGTCAAATAGATTCGAGGATGTTGATGGAGAACACGCAGAATAAATTGTAGAGCTCTTGCTGAGAAAACGATTGCGAAGGTGGGATATAGAGCGAAAGCACTGTAAATTTTATGTTTAACATTATTTGTATTGCTACGGCTTGTATATTTGAGCTTAAATTTATGCGTTTGTTCCTTGTTTGGAATACAAATTTTGATCAGCATTCGTGAAGTATCGAGTATATGATTTGGTTGGACTGGGATTAAAAGAGCTTCTACAATGGGGCTCTTGAAGCGATATAAAGGTTGGATTGAAATCACTTATGAGTGTACGGAGTTCATCAAAATTATTAAGAAGTCTCTTAATGTTCCATTGTAGAATTTTAAAAACTTTATTTAATTGTACTGACGTGGAAACGGAGTGGAAAGTAGATTAAGTTGACATGTCAGCGTCTCTGTCGAAAATGTCACTATAAGTATTTTGCTTGAATAATTCGTTCTTACTAGCAGAATAATCTGTACTTAGGTGGCTGCGTAAATTTGAAGTGCAACGAGTGGACACATATGCATAATTTGAAATTGAAGGTTGATTAAGGGATGAAAGATTGGATTCATTACAGCTTGTAATATGTTGACTAGAGTTGAGAACTGCTGATTCTGGGGGATATATTTTATTAGATTTTGGCATACGTGTTGTTGTTTTAATTTTTTCAATATTTGCTGTTGTTTTGATTTTTTCGATATTATCTTTGACGGCTGGTGGTACTGGTTTCGCAATGCAATTTTTGGTTGATGGTGGAGCAAGTTTTTCGTTGGAAGAAGTTGGAGTTAAAAGCTTATTAGGCTCGATTTGTGAGGCGACAGCAGCGTAGGTATTACTTTTGTTAATTCTTTGGGTTCCAGATGGATTATTTTCTCGGTACTTGCGTCGCGCTTGACCCATGCTATAGCAATTTTCTGTTTTGATTTTTAGAATTTCACGCATTTGTATAAAATGTTGGCATTGTTTGTCTAACGCCGAGTCTTGATCGTTGCAATTTAAGCAGAAGTTATACATACAGTTTTCTGCATGTGGAGGAAGAGCACAGTTAGCACAAGATGGCGTACTGGTGCATTTGGAATGTAGAGTTCTCATTTGTATCAAGCTACATCAACCGTTGGCGGTAGCCGATAGCGGTCAAAAGTCAAAATAATTCTTCCTGTAGGGGAGCGGGTATTTCTATCGTCATTTAGTGTGGTGAATTTATGGACTTCAGTCACTGCTTGACTGCCCATTTCGCGAATAATTTCATATTCCGGCACATGGTTTGAGCATGGGGCATAAACTACGCCTTTAACCGGGTTCAGTTTGTCATGCAGTTTAGCGGAAATAGCACATAAATTAGCTAATGATTTCGATTGTATGAGGTTTTTGGTTGTGCGCAGGTTCCCAACGAGGACAAGTAAATTCCCATCGCGTAGAATCAAAATATCTATATATGTTGTAATGCTATCTCGTGCTTTTTTAATAGCGAAAGGGCTGAATTGTGAAACTGTTATGGAAGGATCAGTTGGAGAAATCACAACACATTTTTTGTCAATAGGAATGATGCTACTGGTTGGCAACACTGGAAAGTCGGAATTTTTAATTTTTTTTCTTTGGGGGGATACGTCCGCTAATAGATGAAATCTATTTGAGTTTTTATCTAGCGGCCGTGGGGCCATTATGACTTATGGTTGTCTATTATTTAGTGAATTGTGAAATAACCACTCACTTGAAAAGGTTTGGGAACTGCTGAGGATAATGACAATTGTTTTCAATATTTTATTTTTCTTTTATGGTTTTGTTTTTTTTTTTTTTGATATCTTTATTATATTTACAGAAAACGAAAACAGATATCGTATCTGCAATATTCAGTTTTTGCAAAAACACAGAAAACACACGAGTTAAACACACAAAAACACCGAAAACAATTAAAAAATCGCAGACAAAAACAAAACACGCACTACTCAGAACACAGCTCGATATCTACTGTTTCTTTTCTATCAAATAGAACTGATGAATGAAAAGATAGTAACTCTAAAAGTGTGTCGTACGCACTTGAGGAAATAATCCGAATTTTAAATACAATTTTTTGAATATAACTCATATTTAATTTTTTTAAACGCAAAATATTGTGGTGCCTTATTACACAATTTAACGATATTAAAAATTTATGTATGTTTTGCTCGTTTGCTTCTTATTGGTTGTAATGTAGAAGGTGTTCGCTGAGATTAGAGATGTAGGTGATGGTGATGCTAACTTGTTAAATTGCCCTTGCTTCGGGCGATGTTGTTAATTTATCTTTAGAGCTATTGCTCTAAACGTACCTGGTCGTCTAAACGCTCGAGGTATCGGACATGCAGGAAAAATTTCCAAGAATATTTATAAAAATTGGTTGGACCTTCGGTTTCGGTCTTACGTTTTTATTTATTTAAATTACGAGAAGATTACAATGTTCAACCGAATTTTAAGAGGGGAAGGAGGAAAACAGCGTGGTGAGCCAACTCTTCTTTGGCGTTTTACTATTTACTTTCCCGTTCCGAACGATTACTATTACACTTTCTTTTTCTTTCCAAGTTACCGTATCGCGAGTTTCTGTAAAAGAGAGAGTACGCCGCGAGTGTCATAGCAGCATACCTTGGCCTTTAGGGCCGCTCATCTGTCCCTAGTCGTCTCATGTCGCAAGAGTGAGTGTTCATCGTCGTTCAGGGATGGCGGTTAAGCTAAATCTTCCATCCCCTATCCCTGAGAGTCAACAGTCCTATTAGTCCTTCAAGGATGGCGCTTAAGCTAAACCTTCCATCCGCTATCCGTACTCGGGCTTGCCTATGTGGCATGGCTGAAGATTGGTTGCACGTTTTGTGTGTTTGCTCCAAGTACTCGGATTTTAGAGGCTTGGAAGCAATGGGTGTACGACAGACGAATGGGAACTTTGACCTCAGTCTGACCTCTCTACTTCTGAGACGGTCGCAGCTTTGGGCACGTATGCTGCGCGGGCGTTCATCAGATGCAGCGCCGAGAGACTTGATGTGGACAACTCTGTCTGATCCTCTTCCTTGCACTTATTGTACGGCGACTATGAATGAACAACAGGGGGTTAGGAGATTCTTGAAGTTCTTAAGTCTTACCAGAGGCTTCCTCTTTCTGGTTGGTGATGTTGGGAAATCCGTTTCCATGTTTCCCCTACATCGCTATTGTTGTACACTCGGTCTTCGGACTATGTTCACAAATATTTTTCCTAAGAGGTTAAGATAGGCCTCGCTGCGCCCAGTGAGAATACTATGCCCATGCGCATGGTATAGACTGGTTTCCTTCAAATGACTATCTCATGGCGAGTGCGGGTCTTATGGGACCTAGAAAGTCCGACCGGAGACTTTTATAAATTATTTCTCAATGTTTCTCCTCAATTCCGGTACCACGGGCGTCAGGAGCCTCCAAACCATTTCCTCTACCTTTGGCCTGACAACGGGAACGGCCCATAGCGGGAGTTTTGTGGTGGATGTGGTTGGCTCAAAAATCGCGGGAAGAGCTTTTGCTCGGTGTGGAGTTGCATCGCAACCGGGTGCCTTACCCACAGAAAGGCAGAGGTTTTAGATAGTGCCTCGCCCTCACCAGAGGGATCTCCGACCATAATGTATCTCGTCTAGTACTCGAGAACTTAATATTCCTCATGGCAACGTGTGCGCCGATTTCGGCACCGTATGTTGCGAGGATTATTAACTTCGGGGAGTTCGACTGTTTCACACTCCGTGTGCCATCGGTCACAGTGGGGTTACACCCTCACGGTTGTGTACCCACGTTAAACCCTCAGAGACATCCCCTATCCGTAAAGTCAGCAGTCCTATTAGTCCTTCTGGGATGGCGGTTAAGCTAAACCTTCCATCCCCCATCCGCAAAGTCAGCAGTCCTATTAGTCCTTCAAGAATGGCGGTTAAGCTAAACCTTCCATCCCCTATCCGTAAAGTCAACAGTCCTATTAGTTCTTCAGGGATGGCGGTTAAGCCAAACCTTCCATCCCCTATCCGTAAAGTCAAAAAAAACCCTATCAGTAGAAGTCAACTTGTTAAGTGATGATCACTTACCTTTAGCTGCTATGACACGACTGAAAGGTTGAGGGTGCTGCTACGTGCTCTTTTATAGCCGCGATCACTATCGCTATCCCGTTACAAAGTTGCTTTGACTTGCCTATGTGTTACAATGCTATTCTTACATATCTATCCTTACCGTGTGCTAACTTAGGTCTGATCGAACATGTTCGCCTACTTAACATAATACTACTCTTATGTATATTCTGCCAGTACTGGCTTATGTAACAAATCATACGATTTATAAGACGCAGCACCGTCACGTATGATATGTAGCATGCGTCATTTTATAAACCCTTTTTTTTCTATTGCCTATTGTTGTATGCGTATTTTTACATTTGTGTACATTTTATACAGTTTACGCATTGGTATAAACGTTTTATACATTTGTGTACATTTTCTTTTCTCTTTCTCTTTTTTTCTTACTGATTATCAAAAAGACATGTAAGGGACAAACCAGACTGACTGCTTGGGGACTCGTTATCAGTAAGGAAGCAAAACGCTTTCTTACAGAATAAATGTTATATCATTTTATTATTATTTTTATGTGTATGTATAACTTAATTATATATATTTGTATTTCATATTATACTTAATGGTATCAGGTTTATGGTACTTATCGTTTTAGTGTTGTTATAAGCTTGTTAACCAATGCTGCCTCTGAGCCAGGTGATGGAATTGCTGGTAAACTGGTAGTGCTGTTGACCGCGTTGATTTTTTGTAGATTAGTTGAAAGATTTCGCGACAAGATATTTATCTTTCACGATGTAGTATATTTTCTTTATTATCTCTTTAGTATTGTTACAGGATAATTTCTTCTTTTCACTTGAACAAATGCCTCTTTAGGTTGATAAACCGTCAACATTATATTGTTTAATACTGGCTGTTATTTATTTGATATTTATTCTTATTTAATTTTTCTCTTTTTTATTTGCACAGTTCAACTTTAAAAACCAAAATTTTCCAAGTTACCCTTTGCGTAGATTTACAAACCTGAAGATTGAGTCTCACGCACATGAAATGTACCCTTTGGGTTTTCTGTTTTTTTTCTTTCGTTGGACTTCAATTAGATCATATGTAATTTTTTTTTTAGAAATAGTTGGATTCGATTGATAAACCATCAACTTCTCTTTTTTGTTTTGTTTTTGTTACACTTAAATTTATCCTATTTTCAATTTTTTTTTTTTTTTTTGATTTTCACGGATGTTTTAAGGATCAAGTTTTTTTAAACAAAAATTACATTTAGTTATAACTAACATGGAATGTTTATTCACATCATGTCGAACAAAACAAGCCCCGATTATTGTCATGCGAAGGGTGCACGTATTACTGGCCATGCTGCAGACGCAGTTCTAAATACTCCTAAGCGTTGATCGTGCACCGACGTGTACCGAGCATGGCATTGACGGACAGAACTGTTACGGTTTCAAGTGTTTCATCCTCGCCTACAAAGAACATTATCGTAAAGACCAGCTGGTAATACAGATATTAACAACGAGTCGGGAAATCCTCCTCGTATCAGCCGTGCTGAATTGGCAAGTCTATGGCCCCCTAGTGGTGCCATAAAGACTAGTCTGTGTACATCTGCAAAAAATACTAACAAAAAATGAAAAATCCGTCTACTTTACCTATTTGGCTGTCATTGAAACCCAGTTAAAGCCTAATTTGCATCCATACACACAATTCTTTCCAGGTTTTCAGAAAAGATCCATTGGATTGTACTAGTAGTGGCGTTTTAATTGCCAAATCTGTCGTAGTCCCGTCATATTCATTTTTCGGCGTTGAATTTATTGCCGTTCTTGTGAAAATTTCCAGTAAACTGCCATAAGTAACTTGCTTCTATATTTAGGCAAATGCTGATATCTCTCTTATAAGATGATTAGCCCTCATATGTGACGTGACCGAGAAGTTTAAAAAAAAATATATATTTCCTTATATGTGTACGGAGTATGGCCAGAAACCTGCAGATCTCAAAAGAAGTTTGCGGGTTTGGGGAAATGTGTAGTTTATCGAAGCTGTGTAGTCTTGTAAACACTTTGGTTTCTGTTTTCATTACATTAGATGTGACTGTTTTTAACGCAATTAAATGTGGCATAAAAATATGTCGTACTGGTTTTGAAGACCCAGGTATACATATAACTAAATTGACGGATAGGTGTAGGAAACTATGTCACCTGGCTTATGACAAGCGACTTGATTATGGGCGAATGATAACAAGGGGCAAGGGACATGAGGCATATGTTTTTGATTTTTTATGCTCTACACCATTTGTGGTACAGGATATATTAAGTTTATGCGGACATATATAATACACGTAAGGTCTCAATATAGGCTCACGTTTTGCTGTACGGATTGAGTCAGGAAATGATTCCAAGCTTGTCTAACCATGTGTTTCCATGTATTTTTTGTTCAACATCAGGTCGCAATTTCTGAAATATTTTGATGAAATTTCCTATACTGACGCACTTTAATCCAAAGACGAACGCTGTTGGAAATGGTTCGGGCTGGTTCTTTTTGTCGACCATTCAGCATGTAACGCTTTGTTCAGAAAAATGCTTATATGGGAAAGAAATTGCCATTTTATAAATATTTCGGCAAAACTCCCTGGGTAATTGTATTTTAACATTCTAAATTGGTATGAAAACTTTGATTCGGCAGGCGAAATTTTTAGAATGTCCTTCATATAAACGTACCTATGAGAACTGAATCATTGCGTGGCAAAAAGGTATAATCTTCAATATTTCATGTGGTGTAAGGTAGAGATTTGGCTGAAATTTATCGTTACTTTTCACTTTAAAAGTGCAGCTTATATAAATTAACTTGTAATTTCACTTTTAATATATGTGTGTATTTTAGGCGTCAGTTCAAAATACCTTTTTTTGGAATTGAATTTTACCCTACACGACTTGTGGTAGAAGGATATATTAAACTTGTTCGGAAGGACTTGTGATGTGCACAACTTTTACTATACCGATCGATTGAGAGTCACTTTCTGCATCAATCTCAGTCTTTCTGTCCGGTGTCTATCTATCCATTTCTGTGTTCAACCTACATGTTGGGATACTTTGACGAAATTTGTTGCACTGACTTAGAGGAATTTTCAAAATTCGCGACTTTACAAATTTCTCGACGAAAATAGCTGAGTAATGCTATTTTAACATTCTAAAAAAAAAGAGATTTGATAAAAATCTCTTCTCTTTAGTCACCGACCATAAATTAACGATCTTTACGCTGCCGTGCCTAAAATGTCGGCACTCCATTTTTGCAGTAACATTTGTGTAACCATCGAGACAATGATATTAGAAATAGCATATAGAACAAAATGCAATCATTTCCAATATTCTAATATATTACAGATATAGAAACTCCCCACATTCTAGGACCAACGCCGTCAGTGATATCAATACGAAATTTGCAATGTTTTCAGGTAATGCTATTATCACAGTCGACGTATCGTTATTAACAGTGCATTTTACTAGTGATTCTGAAGCTGTTAGTAGGAATTTACAACCAAAAAAAGAAATGACCACGAACTTTAAACGGCAGCTGCATCTTTCACACATGCAGTAAAGAAGAAATTGTTGTTATTGTTGATAAAATGCTCAATATCACATAAACTTTGCGTTCGTATTGATACACATACGATTCATATCTTTGGCTTACCAATTGATAAATTAACGATATTTATTCCGAATAGAAGTCACGCTGCCTTTTGCAAAGTAACTCTGGTTGATGAAAAGCCACAACCAGCCCTCTTTTAGGGTGCCTTGGAATTTATGCGTTAATTTCGTTGGCTCAAATATTTGGTTTTCTTGCTCGGTCTACCTTTAAAAAAATTTTAAACATCGAAATGTTTACAATTTTTACTTTTCATCACTTTTTTTCGGCGCTTTTCGTGACATGCACGCGCGAATAAACTATAGATAACTCATACATATAGATATATATATATGGGTTTTGCATTTTGACCTTCTATGTACATGTATATGCCTTGCAATTGAAATGAACACCGACACATACATATTGATGCGCGCACTATTAAAATTTGAGCCTATTGTTGAGGGATTACCAGAGAATAACAAAAGTAAACCAATCGTTGCGCAAACTAAAACCTACTTCTTCTAGACCAGAGACAGACTTGAGAGTTTCTTTCACACTTTACAATTCTCTCGCACAATCATTATTTCTTTACTTTTGCTTAACAAGATCAAAGAAACATGTAGAAAAGTAATTTGATTAATGAATAAGATTATTGCGGTTTTGCCAAAACAATGAAAACAGGTGATCCTTACATCTAAGTACATGAGGCTATAAAAATTTTTATAAACTTTCGATAAGTGAACGTCACGTGAAATGCCTGGTCTACTAAGTAATGTAAAGTACTGTAAGGATCCAATAAATACTTGATATCCTTTCCAAGCCTCCTTCTATCTTTACTCAAGAATTGACTTGCTTTCCATCTTTAAAGCCTGCTGAGCAACAATTATTATATTTTCTTTGTAAAAGTACTAAGTCGTAATTTGGCTGAAGCAATTCGCTTTTCTAACTACATCACGAATATTTTTATACGATGGCTTTCCCGCTTGCTTGAGTCAACTCAGTTTATGCAACCCTCATAGTTTACGTTTCTTATTTAAAAAAAAAAAAACGCTCAGGCTCTTTGCACAAGTTTCCATTTAAAAACACAGTTGGAAAATCGAATTGCCTTCGTTTAAATTTGCATAAAATACTTTTTTTGTATAATCAATCACTATGTAGAGGTCTGCTGTAAGTTTAACGCGCGACGGTTAGAAAGAAGTGGGCAAGAGATAGAGAGCGGCTACAGCCTGGTGGATGAAAAGAGACACGTGTGAACATGCAACAAACGATTGCTCTACTATTTGACTTGTACAGGAGCTCATCATGCCAATCAATCACAACTTCAAGCAATTGAAAGTTTGAGTAAATGCAATGTTCTTCTTCAGTGAAAAGGTCCGACACGATAAAATCCTAAGAAGTATGGAAATCAGCGACGCCAGTCGTGCCGATCATTAGCTACACTCCTGGTTTGAAATTTCTAGACTAGGTTAGTAAAAAGACAAGGTTCTGAAAACTGCTCAATATTTTGAATATATCCTTAACAGAATTAAATATAAACGGCGCTTTTGAACTAATTAATACAATGGACAATTTGTGGGAAGTTACTTATAATCCCCGTATTGGTACGATTAATGGCACTACTCTTCATGCACCACTGCAGGAAATCTATTTCTACTTTTCGTTTCTTAACTATAATTTTGGGCTTCATATTTAGCTATCGGTGATGGTATCAGTCAATTTGTTGACGGTAAAACGGAACCTAGGAAGATTGCGATTTGCATAAGTTGAAAGCCTGATCAGTCACTTTTCTACAACGAAAAACAAAGGCATTCTTTATGTAAATTTTGATTAAGAACTTTTAAACTTACTTCAGAGGTGGGATTGCATTTTTATTTTTTTACCCTGGCTACCCCAGTTGACGTTTTCCAACAAAAAAAAATTAAAAGACCACGGTCAGTGAACGTGAGCTCATGTCTGAGTTGCTATGCTCATTTTTGTCTGCCTGATAAATTATTGATTACTTTGCCCGTTTTACCTTATTACTCGCTTTCTTTTCTTCATATATCCCACGTTTGCTAGTCCTTGTCAACAAGTGAGCTATTATTTTTCTAATACACACATGCTTACAAACGCACACTCCCCGCACTTCCGCCGCTAAACCAGCTTACTTGCCTGTTTAATACATCTTTCTCCTTTTTTCTCTATTATTCAAGCACTCTTTCTTACAACAATCATGACACGTGCATTACACTAATATATGTTGACTTTGTTCTTCTGTGTTCTTCTATATTGATTTTGTCTTCTGCCACTATTTCAACCCAATGCACTTTGCGTAGATTATATACGAAATAAATGTATTTTTATTAACCATGCAGTGTTTCCCATTCTCCGTTAATTTGCAAAAAAAAAATCTCAATGAGTATTTAAGAAAAATATTGTATTTATTTTATTTATTTATTTTTTATTTGTTTATTTATTTTAATTGTACTTATACTAGAAACTCAACTAAACAAATAACAGTCGAGTTCAATTGGCGCGTAATGCAAAACTTATATTAATTAATATTAAAATTTAGTATAAGTATAATAAAACAAATAAGAATGAAAAAAAAGAAAAAAGAAAAAAAAGCATGTACACTATCAGCATAGAGCCACACTTACAACCAGTACAGGACCAAATTGCAAATGAACCCCTAAGCCATCGCAAACATGCATAAGCCTGGCAACCGATAATAATTAACAATAATTCATTTTCGAATCGTAACGACTTTTTAAGGTTAAAAGCTTAAGTACGACATAGGTAAATCGCGCGTATTAAGCAATGTTGCTTTAATGGACTTTAATGAGTCCGACAACGAGAATAAGTGGTAGACGTCATTTAGGTTCTTGCAAACGACTCTGAGCGGATTAAACAGCTCATAATTATATTTACACTGACTAAGCTTAACCAAGATAAAGTGCCTAGAGAAGTGGTTAGGGACATTACAGCTTATTTCACCGAGTAATCAAGGCGTGGCAATAGCACCATTTATTACTTTGATTACAAAGGAAACGTCAAGAACAAACCTACGTTTCTCAAGAGACGGTAAGGTCAGCAGAAGCAACCTATTTTCATACGGAGGAAGAGAGGCGCGCAGACCTAGTTTTCCTTATCGAGAGCTCAATATGCAGGGTAAAACGTAACCTATGGTCAAATAGAACGCCTAAATCTGCGAACGAATCGACGTCTTCCAACTTGTGCGAATCAATGAAATACTGAGTAATGAACGACTTTCTTCTTGAGAAAGAAAGCTTCTTACATTTACTCAGATTTAGTTTCAGAAGACTCAAAGAGCACCATGCAACAAAATTATCCAAGTCACCTTGAAGCTGATGTGATTGCGAATCAACAGAGAAGGAAGAAAACAGTTTCACATCATCAGCAAACATTAAGATCTGGCTGGAATTAACCACCGATGGAAGATCACTACTGTATAAACTAAATAATATGGGACCCAAGTCGCTGCTTTGAGGTACGCCAGATATAACGGTGTCAGTGTAAATAACATCTCTGCGAGAGCCACTAGAAAAAGCCTTGAAAACATGACAGGTAAACTCTAACAAGTTGGTGACTGTAGATCGCCCTTTCCGAAAGCCGTGCTGGTGCGGAGAAATATACGAATTAATGGCAAAGGCCAAATGCTGAGTCACAATTCACTCGAACAACTTAGACAAGACACTCAACTTGGCTGTGCCTCTGTAGTTCTCAACAAATTGTCTACTTCCACTCTTGTGTATAGGAATAAGGACACTACTCTTCTAACACAAAGAGAAAACACCTAAATTCAAGCACTGGTTAAAAACCTTTGGGAGAACGCCACATAAATCGACAGCGCAAGATTTAAGTACACGTGATGGAATTCCATCAGGTCCAGGCGCACAACTGTATTTTAGAGAACTCAACCCTTTAAAAACGTCATCTTCCGAATTAATCAAGTTAGGTATTGAAATCGAGTTAGTTATAGGATATGGGTAGTTTGCTGATAAAACGAAATTAGCAATCGAAAAGTTTCGTCGGAAATACTCCGCAAATATATTTAAGATTTCAAAATCATAGGAGAAATCGCAGGTATGGCAATTAATACACCACCACCAATGCGATTCACTCGATCATTTCTAAAGAGTTGGAAGGAAGGGTGTTAGCCAAGTTTCAGTGAAGGACAAACAGAAAAACTTCGTGCTTACTGAATTTAGAAAACTAGCAAGAATTTTCGAATTTACGCCCCTAACATTTTGATAAATGAGCCATAATGGGCCTGAAGAAACATTTAGTTTTTTGAAGGCGACAAGACTATTGCTTTGGTATTACGGGGACGATCTCGAGGGATAAATTCCTAAATTAAGGATCCTACAGGCCACAGTGGTTTGTTTAACAACATATCACTGTTTTCAGTGGGAACTAATATTTTAAAAGAAGAGATTGCCCTAGCTTGAGAAGCAGCCATTTTGAAGATGCTAACGCGCTTTAAGTTGACGGATGGGACTTTCGCCGCCAGATAACTTTTTATGTTATCCACCGATGTTTCAGGTGCCAGTCTTGACACAAATATAGCTTTTCTGGGAGGAACTGCCGTCAAGCAAATGTCATTGCTTGGAACAGGAGGGGGGTTCACGATAGGAGAGTTTAGAGTTGGGGGAATATAGATGGGGTTATCGCCCTTGTACCGGCAGATTGTGAAACTTGCCCAGTCTAGTGACCAGCGTTCACACGCGAACAGCCAGGGGGAGAGGATGATTTATTTTTCATTTCATTACCTTTAGGTGATGGCGCTTGATTAGAGTGAGTGGCGGATCTGGGCGGAGATACCCTTGCCACTTCGGCGTAGCTTAAAACCGACGAACTTGCCGACTGGTTTGTAACTGTTTTGCTGCCAACTGACTCAGCAATATCGGAAACATTACTATTCATTTTAGAGTTAGAGGGAGCGGTAATTTGTACCAATGAACCAAACTTGAAGAAACCCAGAGGTGACGTCCCACACGCTACGCTACGAGTAGAAGATGAGTGCCCAATAAAACAACACTCATCAAACCTAGACTTAATTAGCTCAAACTTTTCCCACAAGAAGCCGAGATTTCTACCCAATTGCGAGAAACCATTACGCGTCTCCGTGAAAAGTTTATAAAAGTCAATGTCCCGTTGCCTACAGTCCGGGCGTGACGTAAAGAAAAAGTATTTCTTTTACTTTGAATTCACTCACTTTCTTCTCAAAGTATATTATAAATTCACACACTGTAAGGCAAAATAGCCACGAAATTCAACAAAAAATTAAAATATTAATTGCCGAAACAAAATATAGACGACTATACCGCGCGACAGAGTTGCCAGACTTTGTAATAAATAATTGCGCAATGATTTCAAAAGCATTCGTTTTTAAAAATTTTATAAAGATATTTAAAGCTTCCAGGATTATTTGCATGTCAACTGTACACCTTTAATTGATTGATTTAATTTATTTATTTTTTTGGTTTTCTTTGTAAACATTATTTACGGTAAACACAAATAATTTAACACAGATATATGCTATTTAAAACGAATTTAGTTCCTTCGTTTACGTATGTAAAATCCTTACTTTCTTAAATTTGATACATATATGTTTCAATAAAAGTGAAGTTTAAAACACTAAACCTTCATTTTTTTTTTTTTTTTAAAGTTAATATTAAATAAGATTTTCATTAATCAGCCATTCGTAAAAAGTATTTATGTGTGCTCGTGTATTACTCCACTTCAACTCTCACGATAAAAAAAAATCACGCAAAGTTTACGCTAAGATAGTTCTCGCTGCAATCACTTCTAGCTTCAGGCTGAGATTGACTTCGATCGTTACACATGGTTTCTTTTCCTTTTTTTTTGCTTGTTTTGCTAAGTCTTCATTTGTCTATGTTCGTCAACGCCCGAGTGAGTATGGATTCTCGCAGAGCAAACCAGGTCCATTAATTAAAACCTACCCTTATACTTTGACAGGAAGACTTTAAACTTTTTCATTATTTTATATATGTAATTCCTTTATATTATCTTAATTATTACGCTAAGAAATTATAAAAAGGGGAAGCATGTTAGTGGTGTTCCCCTATTTTCATCATTTATTGTTCTTTTGCAAAGAACAATAGCAAAACCATATCGATAGAAACCCTCTTCGCCCTTATACGTGAACATTACAACTTACGTCGTAACTTGCAAGAAAGCAATTTGTCCGACCGATCTCGATGTCAGCCACCAGGCACTGACAACCTATCGTAATTTTTGGAATTCCAATTTGAAAATAATGGAGTTTTAAAGTTTTGGAATACAAATTCCATCGCCCGTAAAGGAAAGGGACCGCAAAAGCAAAGCAATATTTATTGCGAGTAAAAAGTTCAAGTTCTGCAGCATTTGGAGTCATGCGTTACACCACTGTAAATAAAATCGTAAAGACTGAAATATGTTCACTCACAGAAATGATGGTTCAGTTGTGTCAAAAATGACTACTCAGGCAAAGGCTATTCATTAGATTGCTACAAATATTGCAACAAACACAGCAGCATGTTAGTACAATTGGAATCAACTGCTAAATATTACTTTGTATAAGGGTAGAGCACTAAACTTTCCACCGGCTCAGGATTTAATCCTAAAATTCCAGATTAATAAATGCTCAGTTTATCTCCAAACATGAAAGTTAAACTCGGCGCGTCCAATGCAATCGTTACACCAACAAGATAAATATTGCCATGGCGATGTAATCACGTCTTATTATCAGCAGCAACAGTGAGAGAAACAGTAGCTAATAAGAATCTAGCAGATTTTGGTGTAATCCCGGACGCTAGTTCCCAACTAAACCTTGTGGGCGATCTTACAATTAAGAAGCTGCGCCTGTTAATTTCAGAGGTATCATTGCGTTTTGATGGCGTTTGAAATGGAGAAAGGAGAACAACAAAGTCCGCGAATGTTAAATTACAATTAAAAAATAAGGGTATAAATAAATTTTTAAACCAATTTCGAAGCATTTGTGCTTTCAACAATTATCCCTCCTAAGCCGAAGAAACATACTGAGGCTTTTAGATGGGAAATTACAAAAATGGATTGGGCTAAAGCACACTTCTACAAACCAGAAAAAATCGGCATTTTCCTAGGCGCTGAGTATTCTGATTAAAAGTCAAAAAATAGACATATCCCCTTCTGCCTTGTCTTAAATACATCTATCTCGTCTCTTTCGAAAATGGCTGTACATTAGGAAATGCGCAGGAATGGAGCTGCAAAAGATTTCTCAGCCTTGAGGGCTAGTTACTTAAGAATCCTTCCATCAGAGTGCAATATATCGAATTTACGAAGCAATATAAAGAGATGGAGCTCATGAAAGGAATAAATTCTATGCTGACCGCCAATTAGACAACAACTAGATTCAGTTTCTACCATCTCCGCCAAAACATCATCCAGGTAATCTCTTTATTACTTAATGTATGCTGATCTAATAGTTCGAAAGGATTTATTTTCAATGAAGTATTATCATGCTTTATATCTGGTCATGAAATGTTTTCAGAAAATTACCAACGAACATGAAATAGACCACCCGTTAGGTACCCAAATCTTTAAAACCATTTCTACGTAGATGATATGCTTGTTGGATCGAATAGATTGACCACAGTGGTTCAGTCGTAACAATAAATACGATTGATGTATTCGTTGGAAATGGGATGCCAATCACACCCTATCTTTTTTAAAACATTCCACAAGATCATCGTGAAGTCTTTAAAAGTGCTGGGTTTTATAGGTCTATTTGAAAGTGACCGTCCTTGCATTCAAATAAAAATTGAATCAATGCACGTTACTGAACTCACTGTAAGATCTGACTTGGCGAAACTCACTTGAACTGTTTTCCCATCTCGCCGTTGGCCAGTAGATATTTATTCAGTATTTAAGGCAGCTTAAATCAACGCAATTTATATTATTCCAGCAAATCTCAACACAACACATACAAATTTTGGGAGAGTGATTGGATGAATCGACCTTTTCTTAAGAAACGAAGCACCCACTGCTTCTTCCATACAACTCAACGAAGAGCGACTATATACAAATGTACAAAGTAGCAAGGTCCTCCCTAAACTGTGTGATCAGATTAAGGGGACTTATCTACAACTGAACATGATACCTGCAAGATCGATGATGTAGTGCAGCTTACGTCTCCGTGTTCTGCTGGTTTGCTACAAAAAAAGTTTACTTTATACTTATAAAAGATTTATCGACTGAAGGATTAAAACGTTTTTCAAACGAAGATGCCGTTGTCAAAAAATCTGCAGCGACAATTGTCGCTACTCGCTACTTTCATTGCCGGCTGAGTATTTGTCTTTTTCTGACAAAGAAATAAAAATAAAATAAAAAGAAAAGTCCCGTCGGTTGTCTGCCGTCTGTCTGTCCACTGTAAGTCAGTCGGTCGTCGTCTGGCGTCGGCCCTACATAGCCATCATATGCACACCCCTTCGTCTCAGCTACAGCGGTGGCAGCTCGCGCTTAGCCACTCATCGGGGACAAAAAAATTAAATAGACTAAAAATGACTTACAATACAAGCATCGGCGTCGGTGCAGTGTCGGCCGCGGTAGCTGCTACATCCGCAATCCCTGCTCCTCTTTCTATTAAGCCTTTTCCACTCCAATACAAACTTGAATTTCCATTGCTGTGTGCGTAGGTGCACGCGGGTAAACGCTGTTTGCAATAATAAACTGGGATCTTTTTGATGATAATGTTGAAGAACTCTTTTATTAGCAATTTCCTGAGTTTTTATAAATAATTTTTACAATTTTCTTTATCTTATTTAATTAATTTCTCTTCCGAACAAATTTCTTAAGCCGTGCAGTTTTTTTTTTCTTTACTCCAATTGCGTTTACTTTGTCAAGTTGCTGTATTGGTTATTTTTTTTTTATTTTTTTTTTTTGTTTATGTAAATCCTTTTCTATTTTTTATTATAAAACATTGTTCTGTTGATAAGAACACTTTCTTGCTTCTTGTTTGACAAAAAAAACGTATTGAAAGAACGGTGCAGCCATTACTCTTGCCTTGCTTCTCTTATGCTTCTTTTAATTGTTCCACCTTTTTTTTTTATTGTTTTTTTTTCTGTTATTTGAGGTTTTAGTTAAAATTTATCCTTTTTTTTGAGGTTTTAATTAAAATTTATCCTTTTTTTGAATTTCGATTTTCAGTTTGAGCCCATATTTCAGAAAAAGAAAAAAAACAACCACGGCTCAGCCGTACAATCAAAAAACAATAGAAAAGCAAGCGCACTCGTTGAGGTCTACACTGCAACTCAACTAGAACTAAACTCAACTTAAAACTATCCCCTCTGACTTAAATTTTAAAACGCAGACAGACTTCTCCTTCTTACTCAATTTCCCTCTTCTTCTTCCTGTTGCTCTCTCTATAACGGCTTGCCGCTACTCTCACAAGAGCAAGCATAGATCCCGCAAAATCATTTTGCCTATGCTTGCAAAAGCAAAAGGAAAAAAAGGACTACCGCAAAATCATACGATTTTGCCTGTACTTGTAAACAAGGAAATCAGAGAAGAGTAAAATAAACATATCCCGCAAGATCATGTGATTTATAAACAGTACTACAAAATCGCATGATTTTGTCTAACGGCATGCCGTTATTCCGATACTTGCGGTTGATACAGACCGACAGACACCCTAACCGAGGTTTGTTCGCGGCCGTTACACAATGCAATTTTGTTGGCGCTAACAACAAATTGGCTAAGCCTTATGATTCAATCTTCTCCGAAAGAGTTAACATGCAGCTCAAAACGATTACCATTTTATTTTTAGAACATCTCCGCCGAAATTAAAAGGTCCTTCTTAACATTGTCGATAATGCTATTGAAACTTCCAACGTTCTGGGAACATAAATTGATAATGTGTCGATTTGCATCTACTTTGAAGATATAAGCTCAACTACTTCGTTTAGAAGTTGATCAAATTTGCTTATATGCTATGATCTATCCGCATGATGGGCCGGCAAGGAAACAGTATTTGTAGTGAATTCAATTCTCTGCGACAACTGTGTACGAAATTGAAAGTCATGTCTTGTACTAATACAACATTTCCAAAATGTTGACGCTAGCTTTCGTCTGGACAAAGGTCTGTGATATTAACCGAGAAGTAGTGTAGGACTATTAACGACGACTATTAATGACGATCGTAAAGAGCAAAGTTGGCATGCCTGATATATTGGTTTGCGTGTGGAAAAAATGAGAAGTTTTGACAGGAAGAATTAAATGATGGAAAGAAGTTTTTAAAAAAAAAAGAATTTCCACGCATTTTTTTCTTTTAAAGTAAAACTAAGACTAAAAACATGTGTTTTAAAATCTTCATGGGGCGGTGGAAACCGTTGTTACAGAGCGCCACTGGGCAAAATATCACTCCGGCCGATAAGGAGGTGTCGTCCGTTTTAGCACATGTATTTCTTTAGTGTTATTTGTCTTTGAAGTGTCTGGAGGTTCAGTTGAGCGTGAGTCTCGAATTTGGAAATGATCTTAGAAAGCTCTATATATTACAATATTTAACCAGTGATTGGTTTTACTAAGGTAAAAAAATTAGTAAACATATGGCGCTTCTATCTATAATTAGGCGTTTGTGCCATCTCTTTTCTAAAACTATACGATATTATCATTAAAACAAATAAGTCCAAACCTTGAAGACCTATCGCTTGGTGAACCTTAAGGCCTATGATTAATAAAGCTATTAATACTTTTAAACAAACACTGGAATAGTGTTAATCGGAACGATCATCAATAATATGTATTGGGGTTAAAATTGATATTAGTACCGTCTACAAAGCCTATTAATAGTTTGAAAATCAACCCGAACATAAATAAAACAATAGAAACAATAACCGTAGCAACTTGAATAAAAATATGGGAAGAAACAGACAGTTTCAATAAGCGACGTCAATTGAGTTTAAACATTTACATACATAGTCGGTAACATATAGAAAAATAAGGCAACTTCGATAACTACTAAGCCATTAATAGAAACAACATTGGAACCGTGTGTTTAACATGCATTGTGCTCAACCAAGGTGCAAGGTATTAAATCAAAAATCTGGAATCGTTCGATACATTAAAAATCTGCAAGCCATAGATTGTTGTGACGAAAATCTTCACAAGTTGCTTTTACAAACAAAGGCGAAGTTTCATAAAATTAAGAAACATTTCCATGAGATATCGGTCAACTTCAATGAGTTGAACACGAAGTTGCCTAGATGAGTCATCACAACGGTATAATATAAGTCACCACTTAGACTGGCGAGGGCAACTTGATTACTAAGTCTTCTAGTCGTATGGCGGTTAACACAGAAACGACGTCTCGTTCTCCGTCAGCTGACATTTCGTTGTGAACCTCGGTACCTATGTCGATCATGGGTGACTCTTTGATTGGTGAGGGCAAAAAATCGTACAATGTGTAGACAGACATGGTAAATGCGGTCCCTTTTGTTCTCGTTCATTCGGCATTTGAGGAGATCTTACATATCATTTCCCCGTCTAGGGTGTCAGGTAGCATCGTTTCTGGTTCTGGTCCGGGTACAATTCGTAGAGCTAAACCCGCGAATCAAGCAACTGCTAAGCAATGTAATTCGAACTCGAATTCGAATGCGAGTGATGCGCTAACTCTGCGCAAGCAGAAGGAACCGGGCGATTTGAATCGGCTTTTGTAAATAACAATGTCCTCGTGTACATCGTTTGGTGTCTTCTTCGAATGAACTTATAATTTGATGCGGCCGCAAAGTTCTCTTTGCTTCTAGAACCACCGAAAGCATTAAGGAACATATGCATGACTAACCGAGTGGGTAAGAATCGCGGCTAGCAGGCGAATGTTCGCGGGTTCAAACCTCAGTGCAGTGTTTAGTTTCGTTGCAGCTATAATGCAGCCACTAAAGGCATAAGAAATATGGACGACTTTCTTACGCGTACTTTCCCTTGTAATAGCGATCAAATTTGAGGCGATAAAAAAATCAAACTCCGTTCATTTTATTCGTAGATCACGCATTACGACACTACTTCTGTGCCAGACCCCACAATTTATACTCATCATCTTTTTTTTTTTAACAGGCAAACTAATTGCAATGTAATGAATGCCAAGGATTTGATCTAAGTACTGAGTGATTTTAAGTTGCCTGATATTTTGGGGTTTTTTAATCAGGACGTCGGCCATTTTACAACTATATAGAGGCGTTTGCTGTAAAATGAGTTCGTCTATTGAATTCATGTATTTTGCCTTTCCCAATGTAATCACACTTATAATATGAAAGAGTACTTTTCGACTTCACATCACCATAACTGTATCTCTCAGAAAAATTCATTCCTTTTACCATCGGATGTCTACGACTCTAAGTTGTGGAATGATAGGTTGGTGAGTAATGCATATTCTAAAGTCGTTAGTGGAAGCTACTTAATGTTTAACAAAACCGATTTTCACGGACTGAAAAACGCACTATATGAAGGTATGTGAAATTTGATTACGAAAATAACCACGCATTGGCATCTAATATATACAACACTCTCCTCCAGGGGATCTCTCTATCAGTTTCGATTTTATGTGCTCGCTATATATATATAATGCTATAATGGTTAATGCGGAACAAAAGAAGTAGATTGTTCAAAAAATGCAAGCACGGTTATTTACTCTTTGAGTAAAACTAATACTCTAGCGTAAAGCGTGAGCTTAATGTTTTAAAAAAGATTTGTTACCATAATTATATGTCTTATGCGGGAGTTAAATTAATCGCGGGAAAAAGCTATTTTATAGATTTGGAAACATGAAACATAAGACAGCGGGCGTTCATATGTTAAGGGGATAAAGTAAGCCCGAATGGCGAAGGTTTCCAACCTTCTTGAAACGTTATATTTTCCCATCGGTTTCCAGAGCAGATGGCATTTCACTCCGACGATGTGCTAACCTTCTCTACGGACCATTAACAGGTATTTTTTATATTATTAAAAATTACAAAAGAATTTTAATACATTGCCAAAATTATTTGAAGCTTTAGTTGCTAAGCAAGTTCTGTCTGCTGTTAGGTCGGAAGCATTCGGCAGGGTGAATCACAATGTATTGATCTTTAAATTGAAGTGTCTTAGCTCTGCTGATAATATGGTTTATGGTTTCGAAGTTACCTGGATGGTTGTTCTCAAAAGGCGTTGGAGGTCTTCAGGGTAGCCATCTTGCCTCTATTCTTTTGTAACATTGAACAGGTAAATAAATTATATTTTTTGTCCCGGCAGTGCTCTAAAGTGTAAAGTTGTTACCTACAGAAAGTTAAGACAAATTTTCGATGCCCATTGAAGCGGAATGGACGCCTATGAGGCAAGCGCACGTGCCATAGCTGGCTACTTCGTGAGCTATGGGAGGGGTTCTATAAGTTTCTCACGGACACTCTTAGGGTGTTTACATCAAAGAATTTGCACGTACTTGCCCTTTACTGAATACTAGACCGACAAAACCCTAACTAACCGATCGGCGAGTTTCCCCTGAGCCTACTCTTCACCCGTCCCGCCTTTGACTCAAAGAAAAGCCTGCCTTCCTCTCATAAACAAAAAGAGGCTTTTTATTTAATTTTTTTTTTTTTTGTTTTTCATATTGTCTAATATTTCATGGGATTTATTTTTAATTTGATATAATAGAAATAATAGTAAGGACAATATAAAAATTCTTTAATAAACCTTAAGAATAACGCAACGGAACTAAACGTTTCTATCGTTACCACATCAAAACATATTTGCTCATATGCGCGGTTTAGTCCATATCAAACCCACTGAACTTACTATTTTCCAAACGCAAAGAATGGTTGACAAAAATGTCGTGCTATAACCGTTTTGACTAGTTGCTTCAGACGTGTGCGTCGTACACGACGATAACAACCAGATACTATTGATAATATCTGCTTACAAGTTTTCCAATGTGATTCTTAAATAAATCTAACTAGCGCTTCCTTCTGAATTAAACTTGGATATATCATTGATGAAATTTTTTTTTTCTATGTTAATATTGTTAAAATTTTTTCGAAGAAAAAATTCCTTTTATATTTAGCTATTACTCTTTTTCCTTTTTTTTAATTTTTACTCTTCAAATATTTTTGGGGACTTCAATAAAACTCTATCGACATTATTTTCTTTCGTACCTATATTCTGTCACAGCAAATGCAGCCCATCGCGTTTTGGGCACTCACAATAACAAAAAATTACAAACTCCCATGCAATAAAACATTTGATTATTCTTCAAGTTATGCCCCAATATCTTTTGTAGTTCTCTTTTTGAGCGTATATTCGATAAAACATTAGAAACTTTGCTTTTAATGTAAATTAAATAATTTTGAAATTATCTGCATCGAATTTTGCGCCAAATATTCTTTTTCGTACGCTTGTCAATCTTTTTCCTTTTTCGTTACAAATTCTTCTCCTATGCGATATGTATGATATAAGACCTACTAAGAGTAAATATAAGCAATGACAAATATAAATTTTGTATGCTGTTTTTGGTGTTGATTTAGATCAAGTTAAAAGTTTTTCTGCAGATGTTTCTTTAACTGAGAAACCACCACATAAACTGAAATATTTCCGTCCATACATTAAATGCATGAAAGTGAAATTTTCCTTTAAATATTTTTATAATTTCTTATTAGAATTATTAAATTTTTTTCCAAAATTTTCTTTTAAAGAGCAGTTTTTCTATGCATCTTCGGGTAAATAAGAATTATGGGTTTTCTCTTCAGCAATATTTTCTTTGTCGTGTTCCTTATTTCCTAATAGCAGATACACCATTTTCTTTTAAATGGTTTATATACACTTTTCTTTAAATTTTTAACTTAAAAATAACGATCACACAATTATTCATTCCTCAGTTTTTTTAGCAACCAAAACACCATGGCTTGCCATAAACTCATATCTTCATTCGATACGAAACTTTTTTTTTTTTAATTCTCTCCTCGAGAGCTAACCAACACCGACAAAAATGGCGTCGACACATCTCCCGCTATCAACACTTTTTCGGCGCAACTTTTCTTTAACAATCATGTTAAAGCAGGGTTGAATTCTTTTTTTTTTTAAAGAAAAGAAATAAAACACGATTGCCAAACTAACACCTCAAACTACAGTTTCTTCTTCTCCATGATCTTTGTATTGCGAAACGTTCATATACGTCCATGATAACAACAGTCATAGAATATTCAACCAGAGCCTTGAATTCATCAAATTTCGTGGGGCGTAAAGAAGGCTTATTACTCTGCTGGTTTATATACGCTATCATCATCCGTTCAGAAGGAGTACTCCCCGATTCAAAAATATAGGAGCTACCACACGCAACAGGTTCCATATTAGGGTTAGTCAACTGGTTCACAATTGAGTCTAAGGAAAAAGACACAGAACCAACTGCAATATGTAAAGATATCTACTTTAAAGAAGAGTTCAATTGTAATTAACTTAATCATTGAAAAATACATTATACAACACTACCTTACCAGCCCAAAACATACCAATCACTCTAAAATATGCCATTAAGACGCATAGTTGCTAGTTCTGCAAATTTCGTTCAACACTTAATTCAGCGTTTACCATGTATGTTTTGTTCAGCATTTCCTTACAGTCCTGAAGATCCCATTTTGCAGTGCTACCATCAGATAGCTCAACTCTCCTGCTACTGGGCACAGACGATCGTTGAGATATATACGCCGCTGCAAAATTTCTTGAGTTAATTTTGGTTCATCTACACAGTTCACAGTGGACGTACTTTAAGGTTCGTAAAGTAGATGCCCATCAAGACGTCACATGTTCTAATCGAATTCAGTTTAACCATTACAAACATATAAATTTTTTTAGAATATGACATTTATTTTTTTTTCAGATCAATATATTGTCATTAAAAAAATAAAATCTATCTGCGCATTCTTCAAACATCACGACTAAACTTTTTTTTTTCTTTTTGTCGTTTTCTGCTCGTATGGTTGCTCATCCCCTTTGGTGAAAAATTTCCAGTACAGTATTCAGACTTTCTTCAGTCTCGAGCCTTCTTATTGAGATTTAATCGCAAAAGAGAACTATTTCGCGGTTTAGGTCTTACACTCTCGTTTTCTTCTTTATATGTCTGATATTCTGTACTTGCGAGGCTGAAGAAACCGTTAGGTTGAAGAAAACGGTGTCAATCGCACTCGATTGTTCTTCATGTTTTTTGCGTTATTTTTTATTTTATTTTTCTATTTGTATTGTTGTTCTGTGGTTTCCTTAATTCTTTTCTTAATTTTCACCAAAAATATTCTTTATAATTGAGGGTAAGATTTATTTACATAAGTATATTTTTCGTTTTACATTTCTATATAAAGTTTGTTTTGTTTTTCATCACTAAATCTCGAACATCCACTTCAGCAAAGAAGAACTTTGATTCTCTTTTCTCTCGAAGATATTTATTCCATCTCGCAAGAAAAAATTATTTGAATTTAAAAAAAGAAAAAAATCTCGGCTAGTGGATTTCCTACAATTCTCCCCGGACAATATAAGGCTTTGAGGGTGAGAATATCAAACATTTAAATCTGATCTGAAGCAAATCGAAAAATAATCATATCCATCATTGTCTAATATTTTTAGCGTTGTAAATTCCCATAATACCACCTTGCAGATCTTCGAATTCATAGGAAGAGTTCCTTTTAATCCCTCTTATTCGAGCTTCAACGAAAACCGGAGCAAACTTTACATTATAATCCTTTTCAAAAGTGGATTGTTTAAAATTTCTTCGATGAACTTTTTTGCCTTCCCCTTTCTGATTAATTATTTTGTTCTACGCACCTTTCTTAAGAACTCAATTGAATCAGCATAAGATAGCCGTATCGGCTGGTCATCGAGTAGGTTTAACTTCCGTCATAGGTGTTAAGCCTTTCCATCAGTAAACATGTGTTTTTTATAAACTTGCTGTAGGGTACTGTTTGTAAATGGACAAGTACTCAAAGGTGGCGATGTCTAGCTGAGCTGACATATGTGTTCACATATGTGTGAAGAAGAGCCTTTAGAGAAGTTTTTTTTTCACAGAATGTATATCTAAAACAAATCTAGATAGAAGATAATTAGCGGCGTTGAGTTAATTAAGCGGGAAGATCTTTAGTACTACCAGGTTTTTGTCAAGGTATCAATTTCAGTTGCAATATCAAGAGGGCTATGCATTAGCCTCAATTTGGAATATGTTCCTGCCTAACTTTCAGGAGGCAGATCAAGTCGATTGTATGCCTTCAACATGTCCAGTTTGTAGGATTTGCCACAAATAGTGCGTTATTGTTTATCACTAGCGTAAATATTCTACTACATCCTTTGTGGAACACCTGTTTATATGTTACAGAAGATAACATCTGAAAAGCCTGATACTTCTGTACATAACGGTTAAATTCGATGATTTTGAACTTTCTCTACATAGAATAATAGTTTTCCATTTAATATTATTGATTTAATCAGTGCACGACGGTGCTAATCGTGGATCGCTCAAAATTCCGATACCCACTAGACAGAGCGGTTTTAGTTTCAAAGGCCTAAAAGCGGCGACGCGAATTGAATAAAAATCCCATTTTTGGCCGCTTTTTGCGATAGTTGTTAGTTGTCAGTTGGCCTCTCCCGTATACCACTTATCAGATCGATGTAACATGATATGGTAAGCAGGCATGCACGCAAAGTTGAAGAAGTGCGGAGAGAAGACCTTCACGTTTGTCCGAAATTATGTTTATTTTCTCGAATGAGAATGCCAGTGACAATGGCAATGCATATGCCATATAATAACGTAGTTATTATCATCAATGGTTTTTTTTGTGTCTTTAAAAAAAAATTGTATTAAATTATAAGCAAATTTTTCATAATTTGCCATCAATTTATTCTATTAGACAAATTACTCTCCTTCGATTTTGCTGCAAACTTTTGTGATCACAATTAACAAAAATCGCTCGTCAGTTGTCCATTGTTGATGGTATTTTTATATGCCATGATTTAAACTAGATTCCCTAGATTTACAGTAGAAACCAAGAAATGCCTGTTCAATTGCAAGTCATAACCAAGCGCTTTAACATTTTCTTTACGTCATTTTTTTTCTTTCCAGGTTCCTGTTTAATTATAGCCTCTTTCAAATTAATAATCTCACCTACGACAATTTTGCATATGTAACATATATTAGGAGACACAACCACATGTTACAAAAAAGGCGTTTTACGCCAGTGTGAGCGAGATCATCAACAGCTGGAGGCAATTAAACGACGTTGATCATGCGCGCAGATCTTTAGCTTGGAATATGCCTAGCTTTTTATCTTTAAAGTCTTTGAGCTCATAGTAACTTTATCCATGACTAGCTATGACTAAAGCCTTTTCGAATTTACCTTGCTATTATAATTATCTGCTAAACTACTTTGGATAAAATTCCTTGTAAATACGGTTTGTCCAACGTGATAAGTTTCCGCACGTGGACGCAAGTTGTAAGTGACAGCATGTCGGATGCAGGCTTTCCTAATATTTTTGCGAGCCTTTTTACTAATCAATTCTAACTTTTCGTTAGTCATCAAGGAAGAGGAAGGGTCTTGTAAAAGATCGTAATAGGGCGTACGATTTCCCATTAGTTACCATGTTTTGTCCAAACAGAATATAGTAAGGAGAAATGCCTGTGCTTTCATGAATATCACTTCTCAAGGTGCAACTAATGACTTATAGGTTTTCATCCCAACCTCGTTGAAAAGATTTAATGAGCGCTCGGATGGCTTCTAAAACAGAACGATTTACGCATTCACTCGCATTAGCTTACTGGGAATAAAAAGCAGTGAAGTTGTGACGAACACTATAATTTCCTAACAAGTAAATGGATGGCTTGAATTAAACTTTGCTGTCAGATAACTCGACTACAACAGAAATGTCAAACACATGTTTTTTTAAAAATGCAACTAGATTTGGGGCATTAAGTTTTTTGATACGCTCGAGTAAATGAAATTTCGATGAAAGATCTAGAAGCGTAATAAACACCAATGTCAATCACCAATAAACACCAAGTGGACTATCTAGGATAACAGCCAAATATATAGATATATAACAGAACCACAGGTGGAAATAGACTCGGAAATTTTTTTACCCATTTTCGGCCTTAGAAAAACCTTTTTAAGCGATAAACGATTTTGCCTAAGCCTCCATGATCGCTCGTGAACTCGTTTAGTTAAATCATTGACAATATCTGGTCAAACGGATAATTTCCATGTATTTTGTCCTGGAATAATATCTCCCGTAGCATACTCGGTCCGTTTGTAAATATAATTTGTGCCGACTTCCATTTCAGATAAATGCTTTAATTTAGCCTGTAACCGATGTCTTAAGGAAACGTATCGGAGTATACGATTAATTTCTTGGAAATTTTTGGAGTGAAGACGAGACAATGAATCAGACACAACGCGTCAAGCACCTTTTTGATGTTTTATGGAGAATTTGAAGCCTTGAAATTTCAACCGTGAAGACATTCTTGAAGCATTAACCACTTGAGCACAGCGTGATCCGTAATAACTTCAAGCTTATGGGTGCTAAGTCTTCCTGCTCAGAGACTGAATAGTTTCTTTGAGCACTATTAAGTTTATCAGATATGTAAGCAATTGCGGTCTCTTCGTTCGTTTGAACTGATATAGCCACAACACTAAACTGGCTTGCATCACATTGTATAGAGAAGAGACTAGTGAAATCTGGATTATCCAGTAACGACGCAGAACATCCTTTCAGATTTTCAAAAAAGTTTTGTTTCCTCTGACCATTCGAAGGTCTTCCATTTCTACAACATGTTAGTCAGGGTGTAAACAAAGATGTGAAATTAGGCACAAAACGACGGTACCAACCGCAAACCCCTAAAAGTCTTGGTAACTGGCCGATAGATTTCGGCAGAGGATAGTTATAAATCGTCTGAAGTCTGTCAGGATCTGCTTGGATGGCGCATTGACCTATGTACCACATATTTTACCTGTTTTTGCAAGAATTTACTACTTTGAACATTAGTAGTTAGATTGGCTTTGCGTGTAAACAAAATGATTAACAGATTAGAGATGAAATCACTTTATCCATTAATCGCCACATAGTTTAGATATAATGGGCGACCTGTAAAGATTGTCTTCTCTGTCGAATTTTCGTCTAATGCTATATGTTAAAAATAACCTTTTCCGTCAAATCTTGCGATATACTCAGCCCTTGGTATTCCACTCAATTTTTTATCAATCAATGGTAACGGATAAGCGTGCTTAACAGTAACGCTGTTCGTTTTTCGGACAACTAAACATAATCGAATCTTTCCTGACTTAATAACTGGTGTAACAAGTGAACACCAGAAGTTTTGAAATTCCTCAATTAGTCTTAGAGCGACCATTCTATCATGTTCTACAAACAGAAGCTCTTCCATTGCAAGTGACAGTGAAATGTCGTCCGTTAAATTATTATCAACCATACGCGAAAAATTCAATCTACGATTATAATGAAGCGAGTAGAAAGCAAAACTACTTTCGCGCCAATGAGAAGAAAAGTTTTTTCACTTTAAAAGGTGTAGAAGATTTCTCAAAGTCATTTAAGGAATCCGAGCACGCTTAAATATATAAACGGATATTAGATTTCAAATGTAATGCAGAAGCAGTGAATAGGAATGACTTGCAAAAGACAGACAATTATTGAAAGGACTAACTAAATTGTTCATTTGTTATCAACAAAGTTTAAAAAGCTGTGCAATATTTAAGAATGCTCTTATTATAGAATTTGGAATAAAATTTCCATCCCCACAAATCCGCCGTATGCTGAAAAATCGCAAGAAAAAGGACAATGAATATCTGTGTCCTTTGATGGAGAAAACTCATTGAGTTGGCCGAAGGGACCTTACTTCGATATTTTTCGGACGATATCCTTTATTCCAAGCGGAACAAAACCATTCTGAGTAAAGTTAAAGTCTTTGATGGCAGCACAACAGACAAATCGTGAACTGTAAAAGCATTGCTACCGAAAAAAGGCGTGGGGAATAAAGGTGCAATCTATTGTCCAAACAAATACTTTATATGCGGAGAAAAACATCATTTAGCAAAGCGCTGCAACTTTACAAATATCATTTGCCTTAAATGCAAAAGAGAAGGTCATTGAGCCACTGAACGTCAACGTAAACACAATACTAAATCTGAGAGCACCAAGTTATGCATACTACAATATTAGGACCAACTCGTGAAAGAAATTAGGCCGAACAAATGCAATAGCTTTTTCAAAGTTATAAAAACAAATGGAGTGGCCTTTCCGATTCAAGTGGTGATACAACAATAATACGTTGAGACGTTTTTAGAAAACTAAAGGGTGTTAATTTAATATATTAGAAGGTAAGGTTTATATATGCTGGCAATCCCTGATTGTGGATTTTATGTTGTAAAAGGTTTTGCGCATCCACCGTCTACAAGCAATGAAGTTCGGAACAAGTAGATGTAATTGTAGCTTGAGATAAAGCCAAGTTTATTGAAACACAATGAGAAATAGAACGCAACAAAGGGAAATCGTAAAGTTTACAAGAACACTTTCAGGGTGGATACTTAAAACTGACTAAATAAAGAACAAAAGAATACGTAATAAAAACTGAAACTGAGTAAAAAGTTGTTGAGTTGTTGAGAAAGGAGAAGAATAACCAGACGAGCTTGTAGCGAAACCAACAACCAGTGTACACGTTCCAGAACTAATTACAGAATTCGGAAATATTGGCTCGTTGATAGACCCACCACAGTTAATTCTTCAATGTGACTTATCTCATTTGCAGAATTATATAGCAAAAGTCGTAGAATCTATAATTGAGGGAGAGAGAATAGTCTACAATCAGCATAAAAATAACCCTCTCGCAGAGTGCACCAATTTATCAATGACTTAGTAACAAACAGCAACAAATCCAAAACTGGTTACATGAAGGCGTCAATCAATTCAGTAATTTCGAATATTCCGCTGGTGTCAAAAAAATATAGTACCAAGAGGTTTTGCAGAGACTATCGCAAACTGAACGAGCAAATTTCAAGTGATAACTTCTTTGCGGTACTAATAGACGATGTCTTATAAAAATTGCAATCAAGCAAAGTGGACTTAAAGATGGACTTAAGGAATGATTTCTTTCATCTACCTGTAGATGAATGTTCCCGAAAATATACGTCGTTTGTAACACACAACGGTACGCCCGAGCCCTTGTTCGTACTTTTAGGGATACATAACTTTTCTACCCTCTCTTGAAGATATATTTTCACTATATTTTGAGTATTAACACAAGAAGGGCCAATAATAACGTACATGGATGACATCGTTATGCCTTCGTTAACTGAACAACAGCATATTAAAAAACTGAACTGGCAGGTAGCAGGAAATTCTTCGATTAAACCATCAGTGGAAAATGTTTGGAAAGGCTTTTTGCATCTTACGTCATATTTTAAACGATTTGTACTTAATTATGCCATCATAGTAAAGCTATTGTCGAGCATGTTACGTAAGAACCACACGTTTAAAATAGGGGATAGTTAGCGATTCAAGAATTAACACACTATCTCGTCAGCGCTCCAGTTTTGATTTTATACTGACGCGAGTATGTACGGATATGGAGCAGTGCTACCGCAGAAGAATGCAGATGATAGACAATTACATTTGTTTCAATGTATGTGTCGTAACCCAATCTTAATCGAACAAAAATATCATTCGCACGAAATAGAAGTTCTTGCAATTATTGAAGCTTTACAAAAGTGGCGAATTTATGTAATCGTCATTAAGATAAAAATTGTTGCAGATAGCAATGCCTTTGTAATGAGATTTCAAAAAAAACCATACTTTAAGGAGTTTCGCCATGGGCAACTTTCCTTCAGAAATTTGATTTTACAGCTGAACACAGATCGGGTTGTAAAATGCGACATATCAGTTTATTAACCTAAGTTTTATTGTAACATCCTATAATGCAAATTCAAAAGTTATACGATTGAGTGAAAGCAATAAGAAAAAGGGCAGAAAGTAATTCGTATGAAAACTTCTAACATCCAAGCAAGAGATAATCCAATTAGTACATCCAGAAGATCATTTCTCAATGAAGATTTAATCGAAAATACGTTTTGTATTCGAAGCATAACAAAGAAAGTGGAGAAAATCGTACAGAAATAAGTTCGCTGAAACTAATGGTGACAAAAATCACGGTTTGTTTAATCCAAACGGTAAGACAGATAAACCTTTGTTAACGTGTCTTGTGCTCACATAGGACCGAGGGAACAAGCGCGAAAACGTTACAACTAAGTATATATGATTGTGGATGTTTTTCCTAAATTTGTTTGGCTAATCGCAGTAGTGTTTGTGATGAAGTGATAAACTAAAGTAATCACCAACGTTGAGGAATCCCGAAAGAATCTTGTCTAACGGAATAACTGTTTTTACGTCGAAAGCTTTCAAGGAATATCGTAAAGATAAAACTATATCACATCTTTTAATCTCCACAGATGTTTCGAGTAGAAAGGGGCAAGTCGGGACAATAAACAAAATAGTCATAAATTTTCTGAATAAATTGTGCGTTGGTCGGCCTTAACAATGATACAAACACATTGAGAGAGTAATGCAATGTATAAAATTTTGGCCTTCTTGCCCGAAACAAAATAAGTCCCATTCGAAGTGGAAACAAAAAAGGCTTTAATTGCAAAAGAATTGAAGCACCAAAATACAGCGTAAAGGATGTATTCAGTATAAAACGAACTTAGTATGCTTCTGATTTAAAATTAAAAAAGAAATAATTCGCTCCGTATAAAATAATTAGTCAACTTTATCACGATAGATACGAAGTTGGAAAGGTTAGCCATCGGGAAGGCCCAGGGGGAACCACCACTGCAGCAGAATTGAAAAAAATAACACACATCATTCGAAGCAAATGACAATTCGGAATGGCCGAATGCAGGAAGCACACATTAAGCTACTTTAACAAAACACCTTATGATATAAACATTTTTCGAAATTACAACAAGCCTGACATGTGTTTTCAGCTTTTTTAGATTAGTGTCGTGTTGTGAAATTAATAAAGCAACTTTAAATATTCCTTTACTAAAAGATGCCTTTGTTTTTTTGAAATTCACGGAACGTTCCACATTAATGTTGGATGGCTTGAGCAGAAATTTGCTGTCACACACCCATAATTCCAAACCCACTAATGTCGGGCATTGCGCCATGTCAGACATCTTAAAATAAATCTCATTTAATCTACGCACGGTGGAAAAAGGAGTACATGAGCTGGGAAATATAGTAGCTTGACAACGACAATAGGCCAAAGATCAATTCCACATTGTGCTTACTGTGTTGTCAGATTCATGGGTCTTCACATAAAAATAGACATGCATCTTTATAACAACGTGTCAAATATGTATCATTAATTAACAATTTACCAGATAGAAGGATAAAGCAAAAAAAACTTTTTATAGGTAATAAAAAAGGTACCAATTAATTAATGGCTCAAACACCGTATGATCCATTGTATTGAACGATCTAGCATATAATATTCGATTGTCATGATGGAATTGTTTTTTTTAGATCCTTTAGAAACACATTCTTAATCATGAAATTTTCCTTAAAGCGTTCGTTATGATGTTCGAAAGCCATATTTTTAAAACTACCATAACCTGAGTTTTTTTCTCCGTTTTTTCCACGCACAAAATTTCGGCTCGATTACATTTAGTAATGGGAGCAATAAGATTCTTCACCAATTTTCTTGAATAATAGTATTATTTCACGTGCGCACTAACATTTCCGGTTCCCTTTTAATTAATTTACTCAAAAGTTATAGAATTTACCTTTCATCCGGACACAAACTTATTTAGACAAGTATAATATATTTTCACTATCAACTTTAAAATTATTTCCGGACAAGTTTTTGTTTTTTTTTTGTTTTTTTTTTTTGTCTTTTTTTTTGTTTTTTTTTTTAATTGTGCTTTTCTATAAATTTGGATGTTTTTCGTTCTTTTTCCTGTCATGTATCTCTCTTCCACTTACTCTTGCGTTTTTTTCTTTTCCCAGGCGTACTAATCTCCTGTGCCTGCCAAGTGTATTGTTAATCGTCATTTCTGGTTGTCGAATTTATCAACCGTACCATCTGTAATATTATAAGGTTTTGCTTGTGAGTAAACAGAAGTAAAACAAAATGTTACACATAACATAAGACGCTTCAGCTTTCAGCCAAATTCATCATGTAAGGCATCGTTAGGGATTGTTTCGCTATGTCCATAAACACGGCCATTAACTTGATGTTTATCAAATTAGTGGAATTTTCTTTAAAGTTCTTTATTAAGCTCTCATATTTCTACCAAAAAATGGAGATTCCAAGTCAACGAAGATTCCATCATCCGACGTCATTATTATTCGTAACCGTGTAATTCTATTGTGCTTTATTTAACATTTCCAACGTGAAATTGCTCATCCCGTTACTCATCCCTTTTTTCATTCAATTATACTAGCACTCCACCAACAGTAGTATTACTCGCGAAAGAATGTTTCCCAAAGAAAATTTTTTTTATTTCCAGTAAGATCGCACAGCGGTATATAGCACAGTGAAAACACAATTAAAGGTTCGTTTTGATGATTATTTATTATTGATTATTTCTTACTTTACTTCCGACTTTACATCTGACTTTAGTGAATTGTGGTCAGTAATTTATATAATAAATTATTATACTAACTTAAGCAAAATAGTGGAATTAAACTAGGCTATTACTAAAGTTACATGTAAAGCTAGATTGCGTTATATTATTTAGGTCATAGCTTGACTTGCAGTATGTGGAAATATGTAGGGCAGATCTCAACTAGGTTATAGCTACGTTTACATTATGTGGAAATGTAATAAAGTGTGAACTAAGCATAAATGATTATTGAAAGGGTAGATAAATCGATAATGCTACAATAGAAATATTAGCGTAATCCTCAACGAACTTCCAGTCATTCTCATTCTCTTTTTTTTCGATTTTGGAATTAAATATTTGAAAATATACTTTTTACTACGTTTACCGTCATTCCAGCTTCCCTAATTTTCTTTGCAACTAATTTTAGCACTTCCATATAACGCAGAGGATTGTTCCGGACTATCAGCATATTATCGAGATAAACAAACACTTCTGCTTTGTATCGTTATTTAATAGGTTCAGAAATTCCAACATCAATTGTACGGGCAATATAATTAGTCTTTCCTTATGCTTCTTTAGCAAATGGAGGAAAAAATTGATTACATATATAAATAATTTTTCTGCGATTCATCCAATTTGCAATATTTAGCTTCTTGTTGCTTTTCTTTTACTTCTGTGGCATTAATTCCAAAACTCAGTTCTTAAATATAACGATTAAGTGAAATATTCAGTCGTAAAATTCTCTCACCTAATGAATTACCGATACAACTAATAGATGCTCCAGTATCTAATAGCCCGTCCACTTTGTATATTAGTTGCTTCCAAAACTTCAATATCTCTTCAATCCTTCGGAGAATCTTCTTTTAGACTTAGGAATATTCTCGATCTTTTATGGATAAACCTTTTGTCGCCCACAACAAAGTGAACATCGTTTGTTTTTCACAGCGTTGTAATAGCTCTGTTAGTTGACGAATTGTGATTACAGGCAAACGTAATATTCTTAGAACGCCAAATGAAACGTGGTTTAGTAATTTTTGGTGGTTGTTGTTTATCTTGTGCTTGTGTTTCAGTAGTTTCCAGTCATTTTTCGGTGACTTCGATATCACGTTTTTTGAATCGTTGCACTTTGAAGGTTGGTTGAAATCCTTCATCTCTTTACCTCTTTTTTTATATCAGTTACATTGAGCTCTTGCTTACGGCGAATTATATGATGTTGACTAATTGGGCTTTTATGTATGCTCATGAATCTTAGTTCCGTTTCTGCCAATAAATTTCCTCTGATTATCTACACCAGTACCACCTTAGTTAACGGTTGCATTAGTTTATCTGATAGTTCTAACAATGATTCAAAATAACTATCTAATTTCCCACCTGGCCTTTCTTTTCTATCTCTTATTAATTTTCGATAGTCGACATCAGATTGAACATTTTTATAATTTGCTCGAAGGACTGAGCGTAGAGCAGGCCTTTTAATAAATGCAACTCACCGGTGGTATCGCCAGTACTAATCAGCTGCCTTGTCTTCAAAAAAAATATTAGTTAACCCACATAAAAAACAAAATCTCCTCCCATGATTAGTTAAACCCCCAACTCTATACAAAAGGGATTCATTTGGTAAGACCGAAGTTCCAGCAAATTTGGTTTTCCAATTGCATATAATTTTTTTTAGGGTGTAGATTTAATTCTGCGCGGCCCGTATTCAATGTTATCTCACCACTTTGTAAATTTTCATAGCTGGTACCATTAACTCCTAAAAGTTGATCTATTAGCTGATAGCTAGTGCTTTCAGTACGACCAAAGTCTGGGTTGCAATTGGGTTGTAATTGTGTTTGATTAGAAGACGACGAAGTAGTGCGAAAATCTCATTTTTTAACCCTTCTTCGAAATGTGTTTGGGCCATCTCGCTCGTCTTTACCCAAAAAGATTTAAAAAGTTCCAAATGTTGAGCTTGTACTGTGGATAAAATCATTTTACTTATTTCTTCTGTAAGCTCGGGTGACAAATATCGGGATTGATGACTTGGTTGTAATGTCCCAAACATTTTAATTATTTCGCTGATTAACAATTTATTTTGTCGTCTGGTCACTATTTGTCCGAGAATATCTTCTATGGGCAAGATAGTTTGGCAATAAGGACAAGATTGAGAACTTTTAGAAATGCTTTCAGACACGACTTATGAAAGACGTGATTACGAGTCGTCCTGTAAAGATATAAACGTTAAATCTTCTACTCTTAATCGCAACGACATAAGAAAATAGCTCAACAAAAACTTTCAAAATTACTTGCAAACAAAAATTAATATTATCTTTTGTATAGATATATATAAATTTATTTAAGTCTGACTGGTTCAGTAAGTTTCTAGTTGTGTCTTAGCATTAGTGAGTAAAGATGTTCCTATGGTGGGCTTAGTCCAGTGGAAACCAGAACCAATAAATTCCAATAAGACAAAAAACTTTAGTTGTAAACAACAATCTATGAGTAGGCTTTCTTTAGTCCTACATCAAGGGCAAATATTCCATTTCTGTGCTGCGTACCGCCGTCTCCGAACGTGATATTCGGTTGCTATAGTTAAGCGCTTAATATTAGCGAAAAAAATGTGTAAGTGTTCAAATCGAAATATCAACACTTACTCCAGTTGTATACCAGAACCTAGTATTCCATTGACTTCGAGGGAACAAAAATCGTACGTTCTGTTTGCAACATCATGCTTTAGTCAAGCCATAAACCAAAGCTAATATTCCAATGAAACAACAACGAAAGCTTAAAAGCGATAAGACGTCTATGCATGAGTGAACATGTAAATATGATGTATGTGAAGTGGAAAGATGTGTGTAGTTGGGGATACCGCAGCCAATTACCGATCAAATTTCAATGTAGCGATTCATTGTGGCTTGAACAAAAAGAAAAGATTAGCCTAACCGACTAATAGGAGATCGGATATAAAATTTTAGGCTATAGAATTTTTATAAAATGTGGCCTTCCATCCACTAATGAGAACATTTATTTAAAATTTATTATAAACAAAAAAATAAATAAATAAACATAAACAGGAGGTTTATAGATGTATTAAATGTTTGTTACAAAGTGAACAATGTACTGTTGCAAACAAGACCAGCAATAACGTCTAAAATGGCTACCATACGAACTGGATGAGAATGCCATTTTGGCCAATTTTTTAAATTATTGTCAAGGATAATGGAATGGGAAATTTTGCCACACTCAGCGTATTCACCAGACATCTTCTGTATATCTCGATGAAGCATCACATGCTTGGCAGTCGTCTCCGCAAAGATGAAAAAGTGCGAAAATAGGTCGGTGGTTGGATTGCTGCCAAACGAATTTAAGCTTTTTCGACACATTATCGCCATATTGTCCAAAATATGGTAGAGTGTTGAAAAAAAATAGGCAGATATTTTGACTAATGCACATCACATCAATTTTTTCCAGTAAATACCGATTTCAAGTGAAAAAATGGCCAAAATTTACGTAAACACCTATTTCAATTCGCAAGTTTTAATTCGTGATAAGTATTTCAAGAAAGTATATTACGATAGGGAGCAAACAATGTTTGAATAAGTATTTTGGATTTGACAATAAATCGACATAACAACCATGGCAAGCTTTATTTGCTATAATAAAATAATATAAAATTTAATCGTAAGTGTAAGAGTATATATGTAACACTTAAATTAATTTAACTCACCCGGTAACGTCCATCGTCGAATGCGCATTCATGAAGATTCACCGAAACAGACATAACCATTTTTTTACAGTATGACATCAATTTTTTTTTTTGCAAATTAACATATTTAGCGACAAAGTCTTCTCAATAACAAAAAAAAAAAAATTATCTGCGCGCTCTTTGAACCTCAGAACTAAACCTGTTTTCTTTTTCTGGTTTTCTGTTCTTATACTTCTTTCTCCTTCTTGTTAAAAAATCCAATATGCTGTCAATATACATGTGTTCAGGTTTTTTTAATGATCAACTTTAAAGTTTCTTCTAATTAGAGAGCCTTCTTGTTGGGATTTAGTCACAGACGAAAATTTTTCGCGATTTTTTTATACACGTATGCAGTTTTTTTCGTTATAAGCCTGATTGTCTGTATTTGTTAAGATGAGGAAAACGGTGTAAAGCACATTCTACTTTATTTTTTGTTCTTTAAACTTTTTATATTATAACATCGTTCATAGCGTTGTTGAAGACTTCTTTGTTTATAGAATGGACAAATACAAACTTACGGTGTTTTCAGGCTTGCAGAATATACCAGTTAACTAGGGATCTTTGGTGATGATATATTGCAGATCGGACATTTTCAAGATATTCTTTGAGACACTTTATGACTTTTCAGATTTATTACCAGAACTTGGTGCTAGAATTTTCACAAATAATTACAAACTTAATATTGGAATATTGAAAAGTTTCAATTTATTTGGCTCGGTGATTCAATAGATGCTGTAGCTCACTATCAAATTTTTGTTCAGATTTCAGAGCATCAACTTCAAACGTTCGCGAAAGAGTATATGCTGCTACGTTAGTTTCACGACTCATGTATCGTATGTCAATTGAGAATGGAGTTATGCATCATAAGTGTTTCAATTTCACGATCGAACGTCGTATATTTCTTGTTAGCCGGACACAATTATTTTGAAAAGAATGCTACATATTCAATTTCTCCATTAACTGGCCGTTGTAAAACACTACCTAAAGGAATATATTGACATTCTGTTCAGTAGCTGATTTTAAAATGTCCATTGATCGTTCCAAATGCAATACCTCTACCCAAGGTAAAGTTAAGGCAATCACAGAGAATGTGCTTTATAGTGATAATTAGTCCACAATTGCAGATTGTAGAGGAAGAATTCTTCAAGATGCAATTGTATGACCAAGGCGAATTTTCGCAAATATTTGGATCTTGATTTTCTGAACATTTGTTGGATATAAAGGAAGAGTTAATTGAGGATTCATAAAAGAGTAGTGCTAATGGTATTATAGATTCCCTTCTGTAACTTTCTCTTTAACTTTTATTCCAATTTATCTTTGACGATCCAACTTTTCCATGACAACGTCCATAATTAGAGGTGCAGAAGCAGCATATTTCTCCGCTCGATCAGCCTGCTCATTTCCCAATAAACCGATATGACTATGCACCCATAGCATTTTAATTACTTCCCCGGGTGTTGTAATGATATTCCTTAATTTGTTTATAGTGCTCCATATCGAAGTCGAAGGATTCCGTATAGCTTTTAATACAGACAAATTGTTACTAACAACGACGGTTTTGAGTTTGTCTTTATGGGAAAGGTTCGCAGCGTGAAGGGTAGCTATGGCTTCGGTTGCGAAAGGGGAAGCACTTTCGCGAAATATATGATTGAGAAGAACCTGTCCTGAAGCATCTACCACGACATAAGCAGATGGCAGACCAGAAAATTTTGAGCAACCTGTATAGAAAAAATTCTAACCGTTTCGTTCCAGTAGCTATTTTTTTAGCTATTGGATTCCCGAAGACGTAATTTGGAGTATCTGCTTTCTTGTGCATAGACAGCGAAATGTCAACAGAGTAGTCCTTCAAAATCCATGGAGTTTTAAGGCCCAAATAGCGGAAACTTTTTGAGGGTATGTTCAATGACAAACCTATATTTCTACCCTATTTTCTAAATCTGGGAGACCAGTCTCAATTGTAATATTATTTATTGGCTTCGTCTGAAAAGCATAGCACCTTGCTCTGAGAGCTTGGTGATAGACCGGATTAAGTATGTTGATATTGAATTTGCATAAATTATCTAAGCATAGCCAACCTTGCTTAAAACAAGCATTTTGGTAAGATAAGCAATAGTATTAATGTGCGCATGGCCTTTTCAAACAACGTACTTTATGAAATGTTAAAATAGAATTTTTGAACCGAAGACAGTGTGTTTTCCGACGGTACTTGTTGGAAAACGTGAGCCCGAGAATATGGAGCTTCAGCACGTTTAACACTACTAAGATATTAATATGCATCAGTAGATTTCCTGTATCATATGCCTTCCTTCGACAAAAGTGCATATTTTTCGATTTTTGTATAGAAATTTTAGCGCCTGAAGAGTTTGCGGATGTTGATTGCCTTCGTTCTTCTCTTTTTTTTATAAAAATATATACATCGTCCGCGTAGAGACAATGTTCCATTCTCGGTACACGGCAAAGAATTTTATTAATTTCACTGAAAGTGCGCTGAAACAGCGTGCCAGAAAGAGGAGATCTTTGTGGAATGCCATTCATTAGTGGAAAGTAATCAGAGCGATGATTGTTAATTCTAACTTTAAACCGCCATTTCGACATGAATGATCTGATGTAGTTGAAGAATTCAAGTTGGTGTTAAAGGCTTATTAGGCTCGATTTGCGAAGCAACGCCAGCGTAGTTATTACTTTTGTTAATTCTTTGGGTTCCAGTCGAATTTATTTATTTAATTTATTTGCGTTGCGCTTTGCCCATGCTACAATAATTTTCTGTTTTAATTTTTAGAATTTCGCGCATGTATAAAATGTGGGCATTGTTTGTCTAACGCCAAGTGCTGATCATTGTAATTTATGCAGAAACTACGCGTACAGCCTTCAGCATATAGAGGAAGACCACAGTTAGTACAAGATGGAGCACTGTTCCACCTTTTTGCCGTATGACCCAGGCGATGGCAGTTTTTGCCTCTCATGGGATTTGAAATATTGAGCTCCACTTCACATTTATACTAAGCTACATCAACTGTTTGCGGTAATCGATAGCGATGCAAAGTCACAATTATCCTTTCTGTAGGAGAGCGAATTTTTCCGTCGTCATTTAATTTAGTAAATTCATAAATTTCAGTCACTCCTTGATCGGCCATTTCGCGAACTATTTCGACTTCCGGCACATGTTTTAAGCATGCGCATGACGTAAATTACGCCTCGAACTGAGTTAAGTTTGTCATGTAGTTTAGCGGAAGTTGGACATACATTTGCCAATGATTTCGATCTTATGAGGTTTTCCGTTCCCAGTTAGAGGTAGAGTCTATATATATTGTAATGCCATGTAGGGTTTTTTTTACGGCGAAAGGACTGATATGTGTAATTGTTATGCTAGCATCAATTGAAGAAATAACAGCATATTTTTTATCAATAGGAATGATGTTAACGATTGGCAACACCGGAAAGTCCGAATTTTTAATTTTTTTTCTCTGCGGGGATTTGTCCGCTGATAGATGAAACCTATTTGAGTTTTTATCTCGCAGCCCCGGGGCCATTGTGCCTTATTGTTGCCTATTATTTAGTTTTTTTTTTTTATATATAGACGAAACAAAAGCACACACGGCACTCACGATCACCAGCTAAGCAAAAAAACTGAAAAGATACGAGCTAAATACACAAAACGACCAAAACGGTCAACAAATCGCAGACGAAAAGAAAACACGCACTACTCAGAACACGAGTCGACCACGAATGTACATGAATATAAAATCAAGACCTTTAAATACCTCATTTAAAACTCCTTGAATAGTTTGTACCGTGCTGCGTCATCCGAAAGCTATTCTAGTAAACTTAAACATGCCAATTGGTGTCCTTAAGGGTGTTTTATAAGCCTTTACCAAATCTAGTTTTGAAGAAGTGCATTCGTCCCTAAGGTTCCAATCCATACCATGAATACGTGGATAACGAACAGGGATGGTTACATAATTTAATCGTCTTAATCTTCGCAAGAACGCCGCTCATTTGGATGCTTTTTAAAAACCAAATGTAACGGAGAAGCAACACATGAATTAGAAGGTCCACAAATACCCGCCTAAAAAGTAATGCAAATACTTTTTTTCCATTTTATATTTGACAGTGTCCAATCGAGAACGGAAGGGTACCTTCGGTTGTCTGTCTGTGAACTGTGTTATGTTTAACAGTTCAAGTCGTATAATCAGGTTGCTCAATCAAACTGGCATATTTCTTTAATAATTCTAGAAATTTATTTTCAATGAAAAATAATTTACGTAATGAAATTTTGCATATGGCGGATATGGTATTAACGGACGTTTTAGTTAGAAGATCTACTAATTGTTTATTTTTGATGTTAATTAATAGGCCAATGTGCCACATGCACACCCTTCCCCCGCATGCGATCGTGCTTTCTCCTCCCGTTAAAATAACAACACATATTCTTCGTACCCGCAAACAATTCAAAATCCAACTTACTTTTCCGATAAAAAGAGATTGTTCGTAAGAAAGTATGAACAAAAGAAAATTACACCACATGCGTATCGTTGCAAATATACGCCACCATATTACATCAATTGCCTTCCATCAATCCTTTCTTTAGTGCCTACATCCCAATAAGCAAACGCAAAAGAGGATTCTTCCAAGGTCATAAATTATTTATGATGTTGAGAATAATTAAATACAAACGTGCATAGAAACGCATAGATAAATTTCCAGGAAAAGAACTAATAAGGTGCATCCTAAGTTATGCGACTATTTCACCATATTGCATTTCTACATTCTAATGAGCAAACGAAAAACGGATTCTTTCAAGAACATGCATTATTTATGATGCTGATAGCAACTAAACACGAACGTGGAAAGAAGTGCATAGACAAATTTTTAAAAAGAAAAAAATAAATAAAACGCACTCTGGGTAGTATGATTATTTTATCATATTGCCTTTCAAAACGCTCAAACAGTTTATGATCTTTCTTCATTTGTATTCTGATTACTGGTATTTCTATTTGCGTAAACACCCCAGCTTAAAAGAGAAAATCAATCAGTGTTACGGTACATTATAAACGGCAAAAAAATCAAATTGTATTTTATTTAATACTATATGACAATATTTAAAATTATTTATCGAAAAAACTGGGCAATAAAAGACAGAAGGAACTTTACAGTTAACGGTTGAAGGTAAGTCCACCAACATTTCTACCATATATAAGCAGAGTTTTATCTTAACTTAGTCTAAAAATAATCAAATTATCAAGACGAGAAACCTTCCAACGTTTAATTTAGAAGGGGGTTAAATATTTAGAAAAACTGTCGCAATCAACACAATAACGTCTTTAACATCAACACCAATGTTATCATCAATACAAGGCGAACATCAACATAGGGCAGGAGTGAGCACATTAGATAGCTACCATTCTCAGATAACAATACATTCTATCATCTTCATAGCTTCCCAAGGTTCGGATGTTATTTCGATTTCTGACAACAACGGTAACACGAAGGTAATCTCGAAGATCTTTTATCAACGCAACCTAGTAGGTATTCTCGAGCGTCGTCGACTCAAACTGCTCAAAGGTCGAAGTTAAATGGGGCATCCGTCGCCCAATCAGGTTTCACAGAGAATAACCAAATCTATGAGACTATGACATATGGAGACATATGGAGACATAAACTATGTCCATTATTTCAATGAAGGTCTCGACAACAAAATTTTGAACAATAATATACCCGCTTTTACAAGGGATAACCAATCTTTTTTAAATGACGGTTTCAATGGAAATTCTTGAAATTAGTTTAGACGAGTTAATAAAATAAAGAAATAATATATAACAATTAAAAACATGTTTTATTTTATTTTTCTGGCAGCCAGAGCGATAATGATGTGAATATGGGCTGTGTTTTATCTATAAAAATAAATTATGAACTAAATTTTGGGCGGATTCTTTAAACTCTTGATTGCAAAAAGAAGTACGTGCTCAATATTAGCAAAACAAACAAAACAAAAGAAAAGACATGATAAAAATGAAGATATCTCTTTTTTTTCATTTCGTTAATAGTTCTACCTGCAGACTCTGAATGAGGTCTGGAAGACATCAGAACAAAGCTACATATAGATTAACGAGTGACCAATTGGCACAGCCCATAAAATATTTGGATAAAAAAAAATGCAAGAGAAAATTGCCCTTTAATTTCGAATCATCTGAGAGAAACTCACTCCGCATATTTCTAGCGAAGCACCTTAGTCAACTATTCCCATCCATAAATCCCTATAAAAAATTCAAAAAAAATAATATCCGACTTGTTGTCCTTCGAGGAAGGGGCAAATCTATAGCTAATGCGCCTACTTTTGAGTTTATTCAAAATAGAAAATAAAGGATGTGATGTCTAAATTGAAAATTTACCTTTTATTTCATTAAAAATTCTTTTTACATAGTTTGATTATTTCGTTGTCATTAAAGTCAGTTTTAGAAAATTGTTCAAGATAAGCATTTACGCTTTTTTTAACTTTTATAAAAACTATAAAGCAAGGCATATTGTCCACAATTGCTTGAAAAGTATACTTGGAGTTGCTGTTTGTTATATGTATACTTGTTGCAGTTTCTATTTAAAAAAGTGCAAAATTCCTTTTTCAATGATTTTTGGCCATATGAATCAAAATATGCCGCTGCTATCTTCAAATTGGAATAAAGGCGACCTGGTTGATTAGAGTAGTCTGTATTTCCTATTATGAGAGCAAGTTTAGACTTCACTTTCCGAAGTAAATTATTAGTTGAAAAAACACCTTAGACGTATTTCTTTCTAGAGAGATTTGCCCTAAGTGCTTGTTCTACTTGCATCGTATTCATTTTATCTATATCTAAAAATGAATCATACTCTCAGTAGACTATGCATCTTACGGCTAATACGCATGTTTCCTTGTCTTAAAATGTTAGCACACAAATCGTTAATGCAATGATCAGGGGAGAGGTCAAACCCTAGTATAAAATAGTTATTATCAAAAAGTTTGTTATTTATATGAAGGCCACGGTCTAAGTGGTTGATTCGATCGCCTGAGTAAACGATATTGTAAACCGTAAGAAAAGTTAAAAGTATTGGAAATCGGTTTGCAGGACACAGAGTGAAGTGGGTCTTAACTCCTACTTTGTTAAATGGATATAAAGCTGCTTTTGTTTGCAGTAGTTTATGATGAGCAATCAGTATTCCAGCATAAGCAGTAATATGATTTATAAATAATTGCGTTTCTAGTATTTTAAGCTGCGTTTTCTTATCAAGATTCTCTATCAAGTACAATGATTTTCTAAATTAAATATAATGTGCAAATCGACATCTTTTAGTAGGAGCTTAGGTTGGTTAAAAATACCTCCGTGCCCGTTTCCAAACAATTCAACAGCATTATTCTCATCAAACAGCTAAGTTCATCGTTTCTTACCATAATGAACCAGTTTCGTGCCTTCCGCTTTAGATCTGTTTTGTGACTAACTGATATGACATCTTATGCTACTTTTTCCAGAGCCTCTTTCAAATTTAGATGATGTCTTGTTGGCTGCTTTTTCTGTCAAATTACTTAAAGCCTTTTTGCCTTGCTCCTCCAAAATGTTTCTAAGTAGTTTGCGACCGAAATCATTGATATTAGATTTGCTAGTATCTACAGCATGGTCTTTAATCGTATTCTAATTTGTAAATGAGAACAAAGCAATCTTTTCGTAGACGCTTAATAAGGCAACGTAAATATCTTCCATGTAGTTCATGGCTTAATATCTACTGGGAAAATAAACTCAGAACACGATTCTAACATTTTTTTATTTAACGGTAATGGAAATATATATTTTTGTGTAGCAATCCAATTAAAACTGTTTTCACCCTTCTGAACTAGACATCTCTGAATCTTCTCCGGTTTATCTTAAGTTGGCTCCGAAGTCGAATCTTATACGAAGAAATGCTTCTCTGAATTCTCGTTTTTCTGTCACATTTTGCAGGTTGTTTGATTACTTAGTGTTGTTTGGTCTGTATGTTTACGGTTAAGTACTGTGAGGACCCAAAGTCGTCCCTCGTTTTGGACCTCACGGGTTCTCCGTCTCTAGCTGCAAGAGAGGAAGTGCTGGAGAATAAGGTAGAATAAAAACAGGATAGGCATAGCATAAGAATAGGGTAGGCCAAGCATAACACTAGGATAGACATAGAAAAAGAATAGATTAAGATAGAATAGGCATAGATTAAGAAGAGAATAGGGTGCATTAAGCGTAGGCTAAGGATAGGTTAAGAGTAGGATATAAAAATAGGTTAAGTTAGTCGAGCTTCAGTCGTCGACGTGAAGAGTAGAGTTTCAGCCGTAGACTTAAAAAGTTAGAGAGTTGAGTAGAGTGTAATTTATAAAATAAAGGCCCCTGAAACCAATAAACGTCTTGTGTTTTTCCTTCCCTGGGCAGCTGAGCTGCCCCAGCCATAAGGAAAGGGACGAAACGTCCTCACAGTACCTTTCAGGCGTCATAAATTCATCCTTCGAAAACCTATTATCCAAGTCACTTTGTAATTTTTCTCTACTATTTTGCAGGTTTCTCAATGTTAACTTTCATATCTTCTACATCATAGAAAACGATCAAAATTTTGCTTAATTGGTTTTAGTTTTCTTTTAAGATAAGTATTTAATTCTGGTTGAACTTTTATCCACTAGTTATAAACAGAGCCACTGTGGATATATGATAATAGCTTCTGTTAAAAAATTCCACTAAGTATTTGCCATCCATCGCATCGTATGGTACAACAAAATTACTTTATTTAGCTTCGGCTTAAATTTATTGAACATTGTCTAACAATCTTTCTATCCATCCACTTAATGGCGATGTTGAGATTATAGGCAAGAAGATGCTACCTATCCGCACAAGAATACTTCTTTTGCACTTTAAGCTTGTGTTTTATCTCAAGATGAGTCGAAGTTCTTTTTTATACTTTTTTAAAACCTCCAAATCTTTATTTTTTAGTCTCTTGTTTCCAATTATTGTGTTAGAGAGAATTTCAAATAAGTTTTGAATAACTCATCATCAGCACACTTGAGTATAGCTTTTCTTAATTTGCTTTATTGGTTTTGAAGACATACAGCATATGTTTCTGGTTCTTCATTCGCTTTAAGTTCTTTTTTAAGATCATTTTCTCCAGTGTAACAGAAGCAATAGCAAAAATTTTAATTAAATATGGTGGTTCTGTATCTTAGTAAAACATTTTTTTTTGCTTTGCGTAAGGTCGATTAATAAATAACCGCGAGGTTTCTGAGTCACGTCTAATATATTCTCAAAAGTTCAGATGAATTTTGTTTAAAGCGCCCATCATTAAGTCATCGGGTATAATGAGACTTGGTTCATTGAGATCATTTTCCAAACTCACTGGTATTCCATTGTTAAATTCACTATTGGCCGGATTATCCATATTAGGTTACACGTTTCATTGTAACACCAAATTGTCCGATGAATTTTCGCACTAATCAAGATATCCTTGTTATAAATACGATTTTTCAAAAATGTTGTTTTGCTTGACCGGCATGGTTCACTAATAAATAGTAAATAGATGAGAAAATTGATAGAACATGTTGCCTTCCTACCTCTAAAATAGAGAATAAACTAGGACTTCATAAAATCCGATATTTTATAAATATTTACACGAAGTGATAACTTTTATGGTGTTTGAGTTTTTTTCAATGTAGAAAAAAGTTTATATAATTCGTTGAGAGCATATCTAAATTTAAAGCACTTTCGAAGATGTGGGCAGCTAGCAAAATAATTAGGTAATTTTCTTAAAGATGTTTAAATCAACGAATATCAATTTGGGTTTTAAATATTTCTTAAAAAATTCTTTTTTTTCTCTTCCCACTATTAAAACATAATTATAGCGATTCAACGGTGATGGTATATCATCTAAGCAGGAATTGTCTACTGCTCCATCCCACCATTTTAAACCATGAATAAATTTAGCACAAATATGATTTTGACGTTCAATTCCTTTTTGCCGAGTGGAGGTCTAAATAAAAACTAGCTAGATAAAAGAAAATTTACGCTTGTATATGCTAGCTCTTTAATAAAAATTTGTTTCTGGTATCCATAGCCGTACGGGAAATCAGTATGAACGAACGTGGTTTCAGTTATGCTACACACAGTTTGATGACTCACTCATAAACATTGAGCTGATTTTATATAATCTTTGGGTTTATGTTCAAAAAAACGCAAGTGCTCAGAATTCTGCGTTTATCAAACAAAAATCAAGACCATCAATTAATTTTTGGCTGGAAATATTTCAACAATTTAAAAACTAAAATTAAATGTGGTTTTTCACCTTCAAGAAATTTGAAACCAGTTTTACGGCTACAAGGTAATGTGTGCAATCTTCTTGGTTTCACCCGTGACAAGTGGATTCATTTAATGACAAATAAGCAATACACAACTAAGATTGGATTCAACGTAATTTTAAATATAAAAAAATATTTTTTTCAACATTCCTATGTAGGAATAAAGACAAATCTCGTGCTTTTATTACAAAACATTTTTTACAAGACTGATATATCCATATCTATGGACGCTGATGTTGAGATCGATTTGTTAAGATTATGTTTTGAATTTTCTGAAAAGATGTCAAACAAGATTAGGAAGGATATTAAGATTGATAAGGTACAATTCTGGAAGAAGAAATATTAAAAAAAAAACCAAATTCAAGTAGTTATGGGATTCACAAAGCAAGCAGTAAAAATTTTATTCGAAGGCGATTAATTCAAAAAGAAATTAACGATACAAATAGATTTATTTGAATTAATTCCATTTCATAAACAATGGCTATAAATACCTTTCAGTTGGAATTCATATATTTTTCAAATATGCCTTCGTACAACCTGTAAAATGTAAAAGATCACCTGCGATAGTTAAGGCGATGAGGCAGATATTAGAAAGAAGAGATATCTCTACAAAGAGTATTCAGATTGATTAGGGGAAGGAATAAAAAATATTAAAGGTTTAATCAAATTAACCATGATCACGCATACACTCATATGAAGGCCTCCATAGAGGAAGATCATTTAAAAACTTCACGTGGAAAATGTTTAGTGTGAACGGTAATTACCGGTGGATAGACTCAATTCAAACCTCACTAACCAAATATAATAATAGAAATCATAGAATAAAAAAAATGTAAGCAAATGAAGTTAACAAAAACAACGAGAAGCAGATATAACAAAATGTTCATAATTTTCCCAAAACCCTTCTAAAAACCAAAGTTTAAAACTGGTGATTATGTTAGAATTAGCAAGTTTTAAAAACATTTTTTAAAGGCTATGAACCAACTTGGATCGTCGAAATATCTCAGATTAGTAATATAAAAATTACAAATCCTGTAACTTATATTATTTAGGATTATAAGGGGAATGAAATTAAAATATTAGGATCGTTTTATGAATACGAAATGCAAAAAAGTTGTGAGAAGGATATCTATTTAGTGGAAAAGATATTAAAGAAGGAGGGCAGCGAATTTTTTCCATGGTGTTACCATAAACAGGGTTATTCATTAATTTATAGAAGCTCTTCTCGAATTCATTTTTGGCAACTACGCTTCTGTTGGTGTTTAAGCTAATATAGGACTCTAAACAACATTTTTGATTATTCTATGAATACATTTCAACTGCAACTCTTGCAATAGGAGGACTTTTATTATCTGCACAGGAAAGAGGGCAATCGTGTAAATCATGAATAGCAGACGGATAATCTAAGCCAACTTCGAAAATATAACCATTCCAATGGAGAAAATCTCGACATCTTTTGCTTCAGTTTCAAAAATGGGAGGATTCCGTAGAAAAGTTTCTTGGGTATGGTTCAACCATATAAATTGTGTGCATCCAGATAGGACACATCATTTTCGGACTTGCATTCACCATAATTTTGACCAAACTTATTGTTTAATTCGGACAATCTCTGCCAACTCTAATACTAATTTTTAAAGACGTATTAATTTTAAGATTGTCAATTGGTTCCAATTCAATTTCAGCATGGCATCTCACGAGAGTGATGATGCTGTAACATAATTGAATGGAACTAGTTTATACATTTCCAAAAATAAGGTCTTGACATTCTCGAAAACGTCGGCTAATATCAACAAATCGCTTTGAAGGTATAGAAACTTTTAATCTTTAGGCGTTTGGCACACGAGCTCGCCCTATATTCTCTAAGCAAATTCCTCACTACTTTCGCGGTAGGACAAATAATTATAAAAATACTCCCGGCTTGGCAAAATTGGGTTATCAAGTTTCCTTGATGACACTTATATAATCGTACGAAAAAACATCTTTATTTTGTGAATTCGTACACATTTTGGTTGAAGACTTAAACTGGCCGGAATCCAAATACTTGGCCAATTTTTTCAAGCTAGAGATTAAATATCGATTTTAGTCCACGAAATTCATTATATATTTTACCCTATTCCCCTCCATTACGCTCTTAGTAATTAATATGGAAAACTCTTTGTTACACGGTATAATCTAGAAATTAGGCCCTAATCGCGTAATAAATAAATGAATACCGTATCTACTTAAATTATTAAAAATAATTAGAAAGTAATAGCTTAAATTGGAAAGCTCTTCTACATTCCCTATGGATGGAACCGACAAATTACCCGATAAAATGATTAGTTACTTCCTAATGTTGCTTCCCCGCACGCATGCAATTCGGTGTTTTACATGTATGTGTTAGTTGTCTTATGATAGATGCTGAGAATTTGCGGAATTCTTCCAGTATAGCTGATACAGCCCATCCATTTTACGCTGCATGTGAAGAAGAAAATCGTCTATGCAGGTTTCTCCTAATATAAAGAAAAATAAATAAATGAACTTAATTAGTTACTTAAATATAAAAAAATGATAATGTAATTACTAACAAAAGTAGTCTGTTCATATCACATTCTTCATTATAAACATGTTTTATATAATAAGAGACCGCGCATGCTTCATGCTGTGGAATTAGCCACGCTTCCTCGCCCCTAATAAAGACTTTTATGAGCTTAAGGACGGCCTTTATATCAACTTCTTCTCCGTATTTTAAAATTTGGTTGTTATCCCCGCTGATGGAAATACGCTTTTGACGTTACTGCATTCTTTCTTATGGCGGGTTCCAGTCGTAGTGTAAAACGTTTGGCGGATATCTGTTCCGACGTATGGCTTCGCGTATATTTTGTTTTATTGCTTGACCGTTTCGTCAAATATTATCAGAAAGTTGGTGAGCAAATCTTTTGGTGCTTTCGTCGCCCTCGCTGCATTAACCACTTTCCATGTACCAAGGAAGGTACCAAGTCATACATATTTGCGCTGATTTCTTTATTGTACTGCTCAAGCCGCTTGATGTTGCAGTTGGTTATCGGAAATTTTAAGCCGGAGAAATCAAGCTCAACGCCAATCTCGCGAATACTTCGAATTTTATAATAACTCGTGTGAACTAATCTACATAATTCCTCTCCAGTCGGTTTACCAAATTTTTAAGCGAAAGCCGCTAATATGTACCATTTAAAACAGTAGACAACAGCATTTTTTTTATTACGTGTAAGCTTTTTAGTATATATACTAATTAACAAAGTTACATGCGAACCCACAGAAGTGGACTAAAACCTGCAAATGGTTGATTCGCAAAATTTAAATTCTGCTATCGCCCAATCGCTATCTCGTTCATGGCATTCTTCAGCTGCTTTTTTAAGGTCACTAAAGAGCCCGTCAACCTTGTCTTAGACTTCACTGCTTTCTGTTGCAGACACAAAATTCTTTCAAAAATGTTTTATTGTTACTTCTTCTTAGCACCTTTTCTTTTCTTCATATATTAGGATAGAGGGAAAGTTCCGTCCTATTTTAAAGAAAATATTTGAATTCATTTATAAAAATACGTGTTTAATATTAATCAATTATATATGCTCCTTTGTTTGTTGCAACCTGTTGTCAACTTTCAGGTAAACTGTGAGTTCCCCTTTTGTAGAAGTTCTCGTCCTTGCAGTTAAAATAGTCAGCAACTGCCTTAGAAACACCTTGAAGATACTTGAATTTTTCTCCGTTAGATAAATTTGCAGAGATCTGAACAGGTAATAATAAGATGGTGCAATGTCAGGTGAATACGGTGGGTGACTTTCCATCCTAACGCATTCAGTTTTTGTCGTGCCGCGATTGCAGTATGCGGTTGAGCATTATCGTGGTGAAACACTGTTGCTTTTCTACACGCTAATGCAAGCCTTTTTTCTTTCATAGCTGCATTCAATTTATCCAGCTGATTGCAGTACAGATCCGCGTTAATGGTTTTTCCTTGCATCAGCAACTCGTAGCGCACTGGAACTTTCCTGTCCCACCACAAACAAAGCAGTACTTTTCGTTGATGGATACTTGGTTTTGGAACTGTTGCTGATGATTTTCCTGGATTGCAGTAAGATTTTTTCTCTTAATATTCTCTTAAAGAATCCACTTTTCATCTCCAGTAACCAGCTTGTCCAAAAATGGCTCGCATTGTGTGTAATCAGATATTATGAACACATTCTTACAAGATGAGACAAATTCTTTTCCGTGAATTGATGTGGAACCCAAACACATTGCTTTAACACAGACGCAAGAGATTTAATGTGATCTCCAAGAGTTGTATAATGAATGCCTAATTCTTTTGCAATTTCTGGACATGTTAAATATGGATTATTTTCCAACATGAATCGCAAAACATCGTTATCGATCTTGGATGGTCATCCAGATCGATCACCTTCTTGGAGGCTCAGATCCCCGAAACGAAATTTGTTAAACCTCTTTGACAAGTACGAACATTTACAATACATTCGCAAATACCGCACATAAATTTTTACATGCAACCGATGCGTTGCTTCGTTTTTAGAATTCGTACAAAATGCAGTGTTGTAAATGCACTTTATCTACTGACATGCTTTTCATTTTAAATATCACAAGTAAATGATGAACGGTAAAAAAAGACTTCTTTTATATTATACAACAGGTAAATAAACAAAAATAAAAATCCGAATGACTCACTAGCCACATGTTTTTTTTATTCACAAGAAAAATTACCTACCTATTTAAAATACGATAGAACATTCCCTCCAACCTATTAGTCCCCGGAAAGCTTCAAACTGAATTTCACAGAGCTATATTGATCCATTTTAGTTTGAATTTGCTCGTGTATCTAAGTTCGGATATCATCTAAAAACTTGTCAGTTTTTATCTCAACGCTCAAGTTGCTAATAATTTTATATTGAATCACATTTTCCGATGTGGTTAGAGATTTGATAAATACATTTTCCTTTAAAAGCACTGCCTTCTCCTCAAGCTTATTGGTCCTCAAGTGAGTCTTGTATTTTGTTTTCATCATAAAAACTTGGCACGGGGCTCAATACACCTTAGTGGCAGGAACTTTCGGCTTGGTACTGGGTTAAAAAATCCTTTTTGTTTAGTAGCGTTGCTTGTAGACATCGTGTGTCGTCGTTCATATTGGGGCCGTAGATCCGTTTTCTTTAAATGATGTTTCACATAATGTAGCAAACTCTTTACGCCAATCCGTATGGAGCAATTCGCCTTCAATGACAATCACGCTTCGTACTCCGGACATCAATTGTTCCTTCATTCAACCAATCGGCTTGTTGCAAACCCAGCTGACAGGCTCTCTCAAAATCTGGGCAGAAGTGATCCAATAAACTTTCAATATTATCAGCTGCAATATTACATAATAAACAATTGTTTGCTTCTATTTTCCTAAATATTTAACAGCTTTGTAAATTGAACTTTGGTAGTTTTATCGCCTTGATACTTTGATTATTTCTAGAATAAGTTAAGCGAACACTCTGCTTGCATAAAAGCTTTCCCTGTAAAATTCCCTCTACCTTTTATTACCTAGTTTTTCTCGAGAAATACTCTTGAGTATTATCATAAAGTAGTAAAAAAAATACAATTTTCGGTTTTTTGTCATTTATAATACAAGTGTCGTAACAAGGATTTATTTTCCACATTCAGCTGGGGTATTTACGCAAGGGAAATACCAATAATCAAAAGGCAAATGACGAAGTATCATTAACGAGTGTTTTGAAAGGTTTAGTCGCACCCCCCAGTGTGAATTTTTTTTTCTTCCTGGAAATCTGTCTATGCATTTCTGTGCATGTTCGCGTTTAGTTGTTATTAGCATCATAAATAATCTATGTTCTAAATTGAGTCCTTTTTATCGTTTGCTCATTAGGACATATATAAGAAAGATGTATATCTAATTAGGAATATATGGAAGTAAACAACAATATATGGGAAGTCAATTATTTTCAAAAAACAAATGATAAACAAAAAGATTTTAAAGTTGATATATAAATAAAAGTTTTTAAATATTTTTCGTTCACTTAGATATTTCCGTTCTGATATCCTGGTACTTTCACCGAAATTTCTTTTCAATAATGCTGAGCAGATAGATGATGCATTTTCCTTTTCTTGAAAACCATCGACAAATTTCTAAGTAGCGTCGTTTTTTGTTGTATATCTGTCATAATTTTACATTTCTTGCGCACACGCATCCACATAAACATACATTATAAAGTGGCTGGTTAAGTTTACTGCTTGGTTGGTTTGTTAGATGGTTGTACCATCTTAGGTTAATTCACATTTTCACAGGTTCGAGTATGCTGCTGTAACTGAGTCTGCCTTTTAACATTTTTCAATTTGTTTTTTTTTCCTTTTTTTTGATGTTATTTAAAAACTTAGGTGCTAATGCATCATTTAAGAGACACTTAATAACTGATTGAAAGTTTGGTAAATAAAGTAACGATGACTCACACTTCTCTTCTTCCCAACTTATTTTAAATGATTTTAGGCGGACTTTTGTACATGTATTTTGTTACTGTTATTATAACTGGTTACAATAACCTTAACTCAATATAACAAAACTGGTTTTAATGGACAGGAATTTCTTTTTTAAACGACTAGAATACTTTTTGTTGTAATATCTTCAACGGATTCATTTCTTTCTTTACTTTGGCAATAATTTTCATATTTGTTCATATTATGTTTTATTTTCGATTTTTTTTTTTTTTTGATTTTTGTTTACAATTATTTATACTAACAGTCTCTGCTCTATGGGTTTTCACTTCACTTTGTGGTCATTTATTTGGTAATATTAAAACTTGTTGATCTTTGTGTGCACTTTCAGCTTTTAATTTGAGTCGTAAGTTGTGTCAAATTTTGGCAAATTTTTTTTTAATAAATTTATATATGTATGTTTCAGAAAAGCGATTTTGAATTTTCAATAAATACTTTTGATTAATCACACACATTTTTAATCGTTCGTTTGATTATTGACTAATTGCAACTCGCTGTTAAGCTTTTTATTAACATGATCTTTTATGACTGACTACCCAAATGTTCTTTGTTAAAAGTTTGACAGCATTAAAAACAAGTCCATTAAAAGAGACCTAGAGTAGTCAACAAGTGCATGTTCTAAGCAAATTTTTTCCGGAAATTTTGATGCACAATTGTAGGTAAATGCCGACTTTTAGAATCCCCAACATTACAAAATTTTTTTATCTCTCTTGTAGTTCGGGTTAAAAAAGAGCGGTTTCGTCCACTCGGTAGAAACGACTCAAATGTTGTTTGTGTGATTTTTTTGGGTCCGAGCGCTGAAAATGCTCGTTCCGAGCGTGTTGTTGTGGTGGTGTTGCAAACTGTGTTGTAAACTAGGTGTACCCTACAGTCTAGGAAGTTGATTATATTGTTGCGGTGGTGTCAAGAACCCAGTTCTAAACTGAGTATACACTAAAGCATAACCTTATTAAAAAAACAATAAAATTTTTTTTTAGTTAGAACCGTTTGAATTACTGCATTCTTTTGCTAATGGCTTCTTAGGTAAATATTCACTCAAAAAAAACACCTTTAAAATAGTTGAGTTGTGTGCCCTGCTTAATCAAATCGACATTTTTTAGCGGTCGATTGGGCGAGTTATTTAACATTTGTTGGCGCTGAGTAAGTCCATATCCTTTTCTATACGGTTTAATACACAAACCTCCCCCCATAGTAATTATCTCTGTTATGACGAGTAGCCTCTGCTAATTGTTCTCTTCCATTTTTTACATCATTTACTGCTTTAAGAATAGCTGATCAAACCTGCCAGTGTTTGTCATCGTTAATTTTGAATGTATCGCATTATGAGCTACTTTTACAGCATCCGTGATATTATTTGGTTTTGCTTTTTTCAGAATCTTTAAAGTCTTTTTAACAGTGGTTAAAAATAGCTTTTTTCTGCCATAATTTCCCGTTCTTCTATTTTTCCGCCTTTTTCACTTTTGTTGCTGTTTTCGTTTTTTCTTTCCCCTAGTCTTATTCGCACTCATACTGAGACCAAATTCTTCATTGTCTTCGTTACGAGCCAAGCCTTCACATATTCTTTTAAATCGCTATCTTAAGATTTTACTAGTTGCTAAGCTTTTTGTGTTAATATTTTATTGATGTCTCTTATTAATGTCATCTGATTGCGTGTATACCATATCACACCTTTTTCCTTTTTCTTCTTGTACTTGACGTGTTTTTGGACGATAAAAATCCCTTAAAGAGAAAAGAAACCAAATGCGCTTTCGCAGGCGCGTCACGCAGCTGCAGGCCGATGAAAACGGTTACCAACAAAAGCACGTTAACGAATTAAAAATCAAGCCATAAAATTAGGTACTAGTAATATGATGGTAAAAACGTAGAATATTTGTGAAAAGCAAGATAGTACAAGTAGTACAAAAAGAATATATGAGAGTTAGGCAGTCGAAAGTATTGTCAAAAATAAATTGTAAATAATCCTGTATTTAAAGAAATATAATTGTAAATAAAAGAACTTTGAAGTGTATTTCTCTTGAACAAAATATCCGCGATCCAGTAGTACGGACTGTATCTTAGAGAAAGGCCAATTTCTTAACAATATAATAGGATAGAATAGATAGGATAATAGGAAAATATATATATGTAATATATATATATATCTATAATAGGATCAGTATCAAAAATCAAAATGATACATGATATTTACAAATTAGTTTATCATTATGCATTTAGTTACACAATCCAAACAAATCGTTTCTAGGAATGCTGATGGCGTTTATGTGCAAAAAGAACAGATTACAATTATACATAGTACTCTTCTACCGAACTCAATACAACCATTAATTGTGGAACCGTCAAATTGGTTCAAGACAAATGTTGTGGTTAGCCTACTAGAAAGTCCTAATGCTCTCAGTTTCCAAAACATATACATATGTTCGAAATCTTTATATCAACCAAAATATCCCCAACTGCAGACCCTGATCCGATAAAGGGCATAAATTTATATACATTCTCGGAAAATGGAAAACTTCTAAGCCTAGCTAAGGCAAAATCGCATACAATAATAATATTCGATGATGTAATATATGATAAACAAAACACTACAAGAAATTACTTTTGCATGAGAAGCCACAAGCACTTTGCTTGCTTTTATCTATTTCAAACATACACGAGATTTCCCAAACATTTAATACGTGATAAAGCAAATATCATATTAATATTTAAACAAGATGAAATTAATATGAGACGTATATGATGATCATGTTGTCGATGATATCTTATTTAAAATATTTTCAACAATTTGTAGTGAGCAAGGATGCTCCAATTGGTAAAGGTGGGTATAGAAAAGGTTTCGATAATTTCATTCATTTCAGTTGTAAGTCAGATCAGACATAAAGCAGATCACTATCAGATTGAGAGCCGGTTAAGAACAGATGTCATAGTTAGAGCATAACAAAAACTGAGTAATAAATTGCTAAGAAATGTTAAGCTGAATCAAATAAAGAAGGTTAACTTATTGGAAGATACATTTCAGCCTATAACAAAACTTTTGAAACGGATAATTAAAAAACTTGATAATAAAAGTTCTACACCGCCAACGTCCTCATTTACGAATGGTTCGATAGAAAGCCACAACAATAACAAAGGCGGTGATGATGATGATAATGATGAGCATGATAACGAGATTAATAAAGTTAAGGTTGAGGCAGATAATAATGTTAAGATGCCTACATATAATTCACTATCAAATCATAGGTACAAACCAAACGTAAGAATAAGAAAAACTAAAACAAATTTATTAAGGTATAGAAAAAGTGGAAGCAGTGCAAAAACTAAGAAGAATTTATTAAAGAATAGGAAGAGTGGAAGAACTGGTAAGAGGATATTTTGTAATACCCCTCTAAGGACAGCTGCGTCAAATCTAGTTCATAATATAGAGGATCCTCCACATGTTGTTGACGTGGTTAATCAAGAAGAAGGAGAAATTGATTCTCATAAAATAGAAGAAGAAGAAAAAGCAGAAGGCATGAATATTGACAAAACGGCTTTAGAATCATCAAGGAGTTCAACGCTATTAAGTAATAACAACAGCAACAAAATAAGAAAAGTTAGAAAGAGTTTAAAGAGCAATATTGATAAGAATAGAGTTAAAATAGAGAACAGTTTAAGCGGTTTGAGACTTTTAAAAAGAGAAAAGAAAAAATGTACTTCAAAGAAGGAGCGCTACAACAACAACGGCATAAACTAGAGTACATAAAAAATGAATGTCATTCAGAGTAATAGGAAATAATTTCGAAACTCATATGATTTGCAAATAAATAGCATGAAAAAAGAAATGATGAATTATACAATCAGAAATTATATTAATAGAGAAGCAAAATAAAGTGACATAATTCTTAAGAAACGACTGATTACTGCAAAGGAAAACTATATGAACTAGACCGAGGAGCGATTCGATAAAGTTGAAGAATATATATTCAAGTGGATCGTGGTGATACAACTGCAAGAAAAATATGATACGTAATTGAATAGTAAGAGAGGTGATTTAACAAAATTACAAACTACCTTAAAAAGTAACGTTAGAGAAGATGTTGTATTAATTGAACAGACTGTTAAAGCGTATTTGTATAGTGAAAATAAAGAATTTGTAAATGAGATTGAAATAATTCAGGACTAACTTTTCAAATCGATTCGCTTACAACAATAACAAAAACTGGATAAGGATTTAAAAAAGGGAAGGTCTATTGTTAAAGTTTAAATAAACGTAAAAAAAATAAAAAAGTTTCATTTAAGAACAACAACAATACAAGCAAATACATTAATTCGCATAGAGTGATGGATGAACTACCCAAACAAGTACGCTAAAATTTCAAAAGAGGACAAGTTGTCATGAAAGTAATAATAATTTGTGGCAGGCAGATGTGGTTAAAATGACAAACTATGCAGTAAAAAATAAGGACATCGTTACCTTTTAACTGTAATAGATACATTTTCGAAAAATGCTTGGGCTACGACGGTGAAAAGCAAAAGTGCTCAATTTAAGTATATTTAAAACACCAAAATTTAAAATCTACACGCCGAGTCTACACGCCTAATTGGACTACAGAGATATTTAGAGTGAAAACTATAAAAAATACAAACCCAAACACATATTTGTCAGAAGACTATCAGGGATATGAAGTTAAAGGCGGATTTGGCGAATATGAACTGGTAAAAAGTACGTTTCCCCAAACATATTTAGTTCAAAAATTTTAAAGGGAGAGTTCTAGGATTTTCATCAGATCATAACTCTTGGATTGATATGAACAATATATCTTAATAGTACTAATAGAAAGTCTCATAAACATTCTTAGACAATTTATTCACTCACCAGACGTTAAGATGTCAATAACACTAACCTTACAGGGTACTTCTCGTTACTTATTACAAACTATTTCGGCGCAATTGAACTTAACGATAATTATGTTTGTGGTCTCGTAAGTTTCGATACATATCATTCAATTCCAAATGTCGATCCAGAAAACAACTTATATCATGTTGATTCGGATAAAATTATGATTCTCGTGTGTTCATTTGAATTATCTGATATAGCAGACTTAATTACAAGTAAATCTCATGTTGGTCGACACCAATATATCTGTCGGTTGGCGTTAAGTCATTGTCTATGTTCCCATTCCTACACACACGCATATACTTAACAGTCGCGAAAACTATTAGACATGTAATTCATCATATTTGTCATATTTTCCTTTTTTTTCACTAGTTTTAAAGCTAGTATGGTTCACTCATTACTTAACATGTTCCTTGCATTCTGGTACAGCCACAACAATACCGCAATCCATTTCTGCAAAACCCCAAAGGGCCTCAATCTGATGACGTCATCCACAACCGACAGCAAACGCACCACAGCCAAGCCTACTTTTGGAGCTGTATACAAACATTTGAATTATTGTTATTTCCTTCTTGATTTAACTTTTTCCTTTTATTTATTGTCTTTAATTTTGCACAATGCCGTTTTTGTTAATTTGTAGGGACATTAAAGTATATTTTAATAGATTAAAATCCAAGATATTTAAATATTATTTTCACAAAGTTACTTTAAATTTGTTCTTAACAGATAAAGTTTTTTTTCTAATATCGCAAATTTGTTGTCAATTATAGTAATAGTGGCCTCTCTTTTTATGTCGTACACAAATAAGATTTGTTTAACGTTTATCTATTGTTTTATTTCCACTAACTTGTAGTTTGGCTTTATACAATATTTCGCATGCTTTGGAACTAACAATTTTATTCCCGTGTACAACTTATGGAGGTTTTAATAAATTTTCCTTTTATTGTCCACGTTTAGATTCCTTAGTATATATTTTAAACGGTCTTAAATCATTATTTTATTTTATTATTTTTCTCTTCTTCTCTCATCTGACCTTGATCAACTTCGACTCTCTACGCTAATTTTATTTCCAAAAACCGACCTTTACGCTTTGATTTCCTTTCATAATTTTCTCTAAATAGTGCTACTATGTGAGCGGAAAAGTATGAAAAAAGATCTTAATCAACGCAATGCCCTTATTATGAATAACTCTACTCTATTTATGAAGAGCAGGTACCTCACAATATTCAAGCAAATTCTAATACTTTTACGAAATTTCGCTTTTCTTGATATGGTTCGTATCACTAGATCTTGAATTTTTTTTTTGTTTACAATTAATTTTCTTAAGGCTTCTTAGATTTACAGCATTCTTTACTCAAATTTTTTTTCAGACCCAAATGTTCCTTTCCGACCCAAATGTTCCTTTCCGACCCAAATGTTCCTTTCCGACTGACTCTGCCTTCCGTAAATATTCCGTTTATATACACTTTTACAAGCATATTACCATGACCTAAGTTCATGACGTCACTTTTAATCCTTTAATCCGGGTTTCCGCCAATCTTTTTTTCGGCCGGCAGCTGTGTAACGCGCCACCAATTTGCACCTCTTTTAGAAATTTGTTTCGTGGCAAAACCAATTAGTTGAAATGGACTGGATTTGGAATTTTCGTAACTGAGTACAATATAACCTATTTATTTCGATAAGAAGCGTTCGATTGGGCCATTATTAGGTTTTAGAAAGAGAACATTACAATAAGGTATAGAAAACTATTCAAAACTATTCAGTCCTTACACCAAAGATTGACACTCTAATGATTGAATGTAATATTGTAAGTGGATTTTGCCGATCAATCTGGTAAATTATTAAATTTTTGTGGAGGAAAAATATCAATAAGATTGAGTTTAAAACCACCACAATAGGGATGATAATATTAAATAAAAAGGACATACTTAATGATTCAAAGTTCACTACAACGCCATCATCAGGAGAATACACAACGGAGAAATTATCATTACCATCGTCATCATCATCATCATCATTATCGTACAGTGATAATAAGAATAATAAAAATTAATCAATAAATGAATAAAACCACAAGAAAACTACTAATAGTAGAATTAATCAGGAGCTTTTATATAGTTTGGGGTTTCAATTAAAATAACAAGAAAATGAGTAATATAATTAATATATTACAAAAACTACAATTTGACAATTCAATTATAAAAAAAGAATATCATATATACAGTCATTTAAAAATAATGATGAAATTCGTATATCAATTCAAAATCAATGTGTATGCTTTACAAAGGGAAAGCTTTCTATATGTTGAAAGAACTGCATCAAAATCTGTATAATCTTTAATAATATAAAACTATTAAATCTATGTATGGCACATCTATTTGATGAAATTCGAGATTAGCTTTACGGTATTGAAGTTGATGGCAGATGATCGCGTTTCACAACAGAAATAGAAAACTTTGTATCATTGAATTAAAGCGAGAGTGACAACCTACTGAATGTAAGATGGTCAACACCTAGGGTCGATGAACTTACTATTGTCAGTCCTTATTTCAAGTTTTGTATACCATTGAAAATATTACTTGGATATGCTGAAGATATAAATTAATTATAGCCGCGAATTGATTTTGCTAAGTTAAGTGAACAAATTAAATTAAAGATTTTGAATATTACACGGAAAATGCGACATATTCAGTTTGGTAATGCTTAAAAATGGGATGTGTTTAAAAAAATCAATACTGGTCAACTGTTATACGCCTCAGAACTTGGGATATGTATTATTATCCTGCATTTCTGCAGAACGCAGCTGTTTTATGAAATGTGAAGTTAGCCAGCGAAAACGAAAGACAACGTTCTCTACTTATAGCATTTTTAAACGTTGAAAACAAATTTGTTGATTGAAGTTTAACGAATATATATGTACATCCAAATTCTAAGTCATATCCATATGACGATTTAAAACTTAGGTTTAGCCGGAATAAATTCGCTCTACTTTATGATATGTATTTAAGATTTCAGCAAACTTATTATTCATGCGATCTACATCCCCTATCGAAAAAAAATTAGTTAACGGCATTTGCACACATAGTTGTTTTAAACGTAACACATCAAAATAAATCGGTTAAAATTGGATCAATCGTTATGCGCATTGAAGCGACAATTTCAAGAAAAAAGCAGATAATTCATCAGCATACTGTTTAATTATACAGGATAAAATATATGACTGTGAACCCCTTACAAATGAAGTAAAAAAATAGTGTAAACAGTAATAAAACAGTAACAAAATTGTATTAAAATAGTAATATGTACACATATAAAATATTTATATATATATCAGTTTGGGGAAAAAGAAATCCATTCTTTTTATATGAACTTCAGGACTTTATTTAACATGCTTCGGATTGTCCGATTTGGGTCAAATATGCACCGTTTTGTTGTATGATCTGTTGCCATTTTAAAGGTAACTTCAAAATGCCTCTCTCATAGAAGTCCTGGTCTCTATTTGCAAAAAACTCTAGTAGTCGATTTTCACAATCCTCCCTAGATTCCAATTTTTTATCATTAAAGAAATTTTGCAATGCAAGAAAAAGATGATAATCGCTTGGTGCCAAGTCCGGACTGTAGCTCCCGAAGTTTCTGGCGAGTCACTGTAGAGGTGTGTGGCCTAGCGTTGTCCTGGTGGAACACGACACCTCTCCTGTTGGCCAATTCTGGCCGTTTCTGGTCAATCGCTTTCTTCAAACGGTCTAGTTGTTGAGAGTAGAGATCAGAATTTAGCGTTTGGCCATATGGAAGCAACTCATAATAAATAATCCCTTTCCAGTCCCACCAAATGCATAGCAAAACCTTCCTGTTCGTTTGAGGTGCTTCTCCGCTCTTTGACCACGATCGTTTTCGTACAGGGTTATCGTATGTGATCCATTTCTCATCTCCAGTCACCATCCGTTTAAGAAATGGGTCTATCTCATTCCGTTTGGCCAAGGCTTCGCAGATGGAAATTCGATCCATCATGTTTTTTTCTGTTAATTGGTGTGGCACCCAAACATCGAGCTTCTTCTTGGATCCAGCTTTGTGTTTAAAACTGTTTCATGGTCGATTCTTAGCTCCTGGGCGATGTTACGACTGCTAACATGCCGGTCAACTTCGATCATTTCTCCGATTTTATCGACATTTTCGACGACCGGCCTACCTGTGCGAGATGCGTCTTTAACATCAAAAATTCCTGAACGGAATCTACGGAACCAAAATTGCACATAATTGGCTGTTACAGTATCGGAACCATAAACACCATTCACAAATTTAGCCGGCTGGCTTGCATTTTCGCCTTTGTCAAAGAAAAACTGTAAATGGTACCGATTTTTCTCTTTGTTCACTTCCATTTTTAACACGGTTCATTTCTTTCCTTCGATATTATTTTCCGCGTTTCGTCCATACCAAGTTCTGCGGGAAATTCTGCAAAAATACGCCTGAGATGTTATAGCAGCCAATCTTGTGACAACAGGGCCACTCGTCCGATACGAAGAGCGTGGTTGCCATCCCTTATCAGTAAATTTATTCAGGGATGACGACTAAGCTGAGCCTGCTATCCTCTATCCGTAAAGTCTAGTAATCTTCTCCGTTATTCAGGCATGCCGATTAAGCTGAGCCTGCCATTCCCCATCCGTAAAGCAAAAAAAAAAAAAAAAAAAATAGCCGTTAATCCTTACATAGCAAGAATAATTCAATGTGCTGGCCTTAGCAAGTAATACTTTAGAAATAAGGGTACGGACCATTATGTGTACGCTTCTGCCAAAAAAACGTAATGCACAATCCTTAGCATATTGACGAAACTGTTAATAAGCAAGTAAACGTTTAGACATATGATTTTACGTATGACAACAATAAGTCTAAACTATGTACCTCTTACAGTGAAATACATCACATGCACATATATGGAATTATAGGTCGGTAACAAATAAATATATTAAGAAACGCAGCCGTAAGTCTCTAATTAATAAGAACAGTTCAATAGACTAGCCGTAACTTATTAATAAAGAAGTGAGCGTGTTAAGCCTATGCTCTCGCACGCGAGGACCGAAAAAAAACAGCATATAGCTCATTATATATATGGCTATGTATGCAATAATGAAATACATTAGAAGGTGTCTCCACAAGTAAACGTTTCGGTCTATGATGCAATAGGTATAACATAGAAGGCAGTTAGGTACATTCCCATGCGTGTAACGAAAACCATTCAAATATTCAATATGCAAACGTTTGCACGTTGACATAACCGTTAATAACAACAGCGAAAAACATTTCATCTACCATCCCTAGCATATTGACCAAACTGTTAATAGAAAAGTGAACTTTTAGGCACATGATTATGCCTAAGTCACGAATAAGTGTAAGCTACAAGACCGCTATGTATGTGCATAATATGCTTCTTATAGCTGAAATATATCATCACATATATGGGAACGAAGTAAATTCGTTAATCCTCAAAAAGTAAGAATAGTTCAATAAGCTAGCTTATTAATAAAAACGGTGAGCGTTGAGCTAAATGATTACACGGATAGAAGCAAAACAAATATATAGGTGTACAGGTGTATTTACTATTTTATACATATTTATATACATAAATATCTCCGACCATAAGTATACCTGAAAATGCGAACTATTTTATATATTTTATGATGTCCACTTAGCTGTCATATTGCTCAAAGGTTTTCAACATATTTATAAAGAGAATTTTTACATGTTTCCCCAGGAAAAGATTGATGAGCTTATATTTATACAAGCGTAAGTGTATTGTTATAAACCGACACATGCTTCATGACATAGAAAATAATAATCAAATATACGTACAAAGTTCTAATAAAATTTTTTTTATTATTTTTATTTTTTTTTAAATAAACTTAGACTACCGTAAGTTTGTACGAGAGAGGAACTATATCACTATAGTGTGGAGGAAAATACGAATATCAAAGAGGAGGTATTTTACACTTTATTCCACCCTTACACTCAGGAAATTGTCGAACGAGAACTACTCGCACTTACATGCGACAAATAGAGCAGCTGCTTTTAGAGTTTTTATGGTTGCGGGTGAAGGATACTTCAGACTATGGACGGACAATTACGCAGGCGGACTTTTTATTGGTAAGGGAGCAAAACACTTTCTTACAAGTTAAAATATGAAAATAGTGAAATTAGAATCAAATGTAGATATTATAGTAATTACTTACATCGTAAACTTAATATGTATGTTTTTTAGTTTAAATTCAAACTTTAATGAAAGGGAAAGTTAATATGAAGTGAGTCTACTTTTCAATCGTTCTTAAAATGACACACATGTTAGAACTGTCGATATCAACGATTTTCTGCAAACATTGCATATGAGTACACAGTAAAAGACTCAATATCGCAAACATTATTTATTTATTTATTTATTTATTTATTCCACTTATACAAGAAACTCAACTAAAACAAAATGGCAGTCGAGTTCAATTGACTCTTAAGTAAATCTTAAAATTATTTAATAATAAAACTTAGTATAAGTACAATAAAACAAATAAGGAGAAAAAAAAAAAAAGAAAGAAAAAAAAAAAAAAAAGCATGTACACAATTAGCATAGAGCCACGCCCACAACCGATACAGGACCAAATTGCAAGTGAACCCCTAAGCCATCGCAAACATGCACAAGCTTGGCAACCGATAATTGTTAACAACAAATTAATTTTCGACTCATAATGACAAAATCTAAGGTTAAATCAGTTTAAGTACGACATAGGTAAATCGCGCTTGTTGAGCAATATTGCTTTAATAGACTTTAAAGAGTCCGTTAATGAGAATAGATGATAGACATCATTTAGGTTCTTGCAAACAACTCTGAGCGGGTTAAACAGTTCAAAGTTATATTTGCATTGACTAAGCTTTATCAACATAAAGTACCTAGAGAAGCGGTTAGGGACATTAAAGCAAATCTCACGAAGTAATGCGGGCGAATCAATTGCACCATTTATTAATTTGATTAGGAAGGAAACCCCAAGAACAAATCTACGTTTCTCGAGTGACGGTAAGGATAACAGAAGCAACCTATTTTCATAGGGTGGAAGAGGGGAAATCGGGTCGCAACCCAAATTCCTAAGTGCAAACAGCAAGAATTGCTTTTGTATAGATTCAATTGAACCAACGTAGCATCTATATGAAGGAGACCACACAACAGAGGCATACTCAAGAATAGGTCTAACCAAACACGTGTAAAGCCTTTTAGTAATATAAGGATCATCAAGCTCTTTGGACCACCTCTTTATAAAACCAAGAGCGGACCTAGCTTTGCTTAACGAGGACTCAATATGCAAATTGAAACGTAACCTATAATCGAATAGAACGCCTAAATCAATGAACGAATCGACGTCTTCCAACCTGTGCGAATCAATGAAGTATTGGGTACTAAAGGACTTCCTTCTTAAGAAAGAAAGCTTCTTACATTTATTTAGATTTAGCTTCAGAAGATTGAGGGAGCACCATGCAACCAAATTGTTCAAATCACTTTGAAGATGATGTGATTGCGATTCTACGGAAAAAGAAGTAAACAGTTTCACATCATCAGCATACATTAAAATCTTACTGAATTTAATCACGGAGGGCAAATCATTGATGTAAAGATTAAATAAAATAGGTCCCAAGGTGCTACCTTGAGGTACGCCAGACGTCACGGGAAATTCATCCGAGGTAATGAGGTTAAACAAAACCCTGAATGATCTACCATACAGATAAGAGCTTAACCATTCAACTAAGAAGAGAGGAAAGCCAGAGGTCTGGATTTTAAATCTAAGAAGTCTATGATTAATCATATCAAACGCCTTGCTAAAGTCAGTGTAAATGACATCAGTGCGAGAACCACTAGAAAAAGCCTTGAAAACATGAGAAGTAAACTCCAACAGATTGGTCACCGTAGATCTTCCCTTTCGAAAACCATGCTGGAAAGGAGAAATATACAATTTCATGGAAAAGGCTATATGCTGAGCCACAATTCGCTCGAACAGTTTAGGTAAGACACTCAACTTGGCGATGCCTCTGTAGTTCTCTACAAGTTGCCTACTACCACTTTTGTGAATAGGAATAAGGAAAGAAGTCTTCCAACACAAAGGGAAAACACCTAAATTCAAAGACTTATTAAAAATCTTTGAGATAACATCACAAAGCTCGCCAGCACAAGATATAAGTACACATGAGGGGATGCCATCGGGTCCAAGCGAACAATTATATTTCAGAGAGTTCAATCCTTCAAAAACGTCATTTTCCGATATAACAAAGTTAGGAATTGAAACCGAATTAGAAATCGAATATAGATAATTTTTACGATAAATCAAAATTGGCAGTTGAAAAGTTCTGTCGGAAGTATTCCGCAAAGAGATTTGAGGATTCAAAATCATCCGAGGACTCGGAGCCATTAAAAGACACAAACGACGGGTTTATGGAGATTTTTCTTTTGGAATTAACGAACTTAAAAAAGTATTTAGGGTTAGCAAACAAGGAGGATTTAACAAACTGAAGGTATCTGCAGTAGTATTGGCGGTTGAGGGAATTAAATTTATGCCTTGCAACAGAGTAAGCGAAATAGTCGAAAGAAGAACCACTTTTCGAAAATTTTTTGAACAACTTGTTTTTCCTATTCTTGTAGTATTTAATTGTCTTATTAAACCACGGGGGATCCTTACTTCGAGGACGGGACTGCTTGATCGGAACGGATGCAGAAATAGCTTGATTTAATACATTGTAGAACGACGACAGTAAGCTATCAATGCTTCCCTCTGAGAAATCGAGCACAAAATGAGAAAGATGAGATTTTAGTATGGAAACATTGATTTTATGGAAATCATAACGTTGATATGAAAAATTTGAATTTGGAACGTTATAGAGGTTCAACGAACCAACAGACTTGTAATGAAAGGAAACACCCAATGCTGGATGATATGGATCCTCAGATAAACTAAACGGAAGACAACGATTAACGCAAACCTCAGGAAAATTTGCAAAGCAGAGATCAAGAAATCTCCCATTACAATTAGGGGTACCATTGTATTGAACTAAATTATTATCAAATAATTCATTGAAGAACACAACGGGTTTATCAGATGTTGAGGAAGGAATCAAACAGCCAGAACTATCACTGTAAAACCAATTGACTTGAGGCAAGTTGAAGTCACCCAACGCAAGGACTATATCGGTAGATTTAGATTGCTTGGCCACTTCACAAATGAGGGCGGCCTGTTTCTTATATACAGAGATATCCGAATTTGGGGGAATATAGGAGCAGGTCACATATAAGTGTTTGTTAGGAAATTTCACTCGAATGGCGATAAATTCAACATCGGGAGTAGTTGGAAATTCAAACGAATAGGTGGGGAGTGCCGTAGAAATAGCAATTAAAACACCACCACCATTGCGATACAAACGATCGTTTTTGAAAACTTGAAACGAATTATGGAAAAGTTCCGACGAATGTAGAACTGGCTTCAGCCATGTTTCAGTGAAGACCAGACAGGAAAACTCCGTACTCACTGAATTTAGGAAGGTAGAACGAATTTTTGAGTTTAGGCCCCTAACATTTTGATAAATGAGAGAAAATGAGGCTGAAGAAGTATTTAGTTTTTTGAAGGGGAAAGAGCTAATGCATTCGCATTACGGGGTCGGTACCGAGGGATAAATTCCTTAATTAATGATCCAACCGGCCACAAAGTTTTATTTAAAATCAAATCCATATTTTCGTGAACTAGAATTTTAAAAGATGATATAGCTCTAGCTTGAGAAGGACCCAGTTTGAAAATACTAACTCGCTTTAAATTGACAGAAGGGGCTTTCGCAGCCAGATAACCCTTTATGTTTTCAACAGATGTATCTGGTGCCAGTCTTGACACAAATATGGCCTTTCTAGGAGGAACTGCCTTCAAGCATATGTCATCAGTACTGGGAGAAGCAGGGTTAACGGATGGGGAGTTACGAGTTGGGGAAAATATAGAGGGGGTAACCACACTTGCACGAGCAGCTTGCTCAGTTTGGCGACCAGCATGTACACCCGAACAGCGAGGAGAAGAGGACGATTTACTATTACCCTTATTAGTTTTGGGCAATGACGCGTGAGAAGATTGAGTGACATCTATGGGAGGAGATACCCTTGCCACTTCAGCATAGCTCAAGCCAGAAGGACTTCTCGGACTATTTGTAACATCTATGTTACCAACCGACTCAGCCGTAGCAGAAACACTAACATTATTTGTAGCCTTTAGGGAATCGCTAACTTGCACCAACGAAACGGACTTAGGAGGTGACGAACCACACGCTACGCTACGCGTTGAGACTATGTTAGCTGGAGAGGAAGATGACTGCGCAATATACCGACATTCATCAAACCTAGTCTTGATTAATTCAAACTTCTCCCACAAAGAGCCGAGATTTTTGCTCAAATCTGAGAAACAATTTCTCGTCTCCGTGAAGAGCTTGTAGAAATCAATATCCCGCTTTCTACAGTCAGGACATGACCATCGTAAACCTTTATAATAAAAAAAATATTCAGATTTTTAAAGACATTTTTCAATATTGTTTCCGATGGAGATAAATGTCATCAGTAGTTAATCACATCTCGAATATGTAGACAATTTCAAGATAAATAAAAACAAATGCGGTCAACATTATGAAGGCTGCGCTTGGGCAGATAATAACCATTGTACTTTTCAAAAAATTAACAGAAAATCTCTTTTTTCAAAAAAAAAAGGGATATAGCGGCAAAGTGTGTTTAATTATCTACAAAACATTGCATTTTAACAAAGTATGGGGGTAAAATAATTAGTATTGTTATGAAATTCGCTTTTATAAGATACAGTCCGTATCACTGGATCGCGGATATTGTGTGTGTGTTCACAGTCCTTTTATTTACAATTATATTTCTTTTAACGTAGCATTATTTACAAATAATTTTTGGCAATACTCTCGACTGCTTAACGCAAATATTCTTTTTCTACTCTGCTGTCTTTCACAAATACTCTATTTATATAAATTTTTGCCATCATATTACTAGCACCTAATTTTATGACTTGATTTTTAATTCGTTAACCTGCTTTTGTTGGTAACCGTTTTCATTGGCCTGCAGCTGCATGACGCGCCTGCGAATATGCACTTTGCATTTACCTGTCTGCTTTTCCGCTAATCGCTTTCATCTCGCCTCGCGAATGTACATTTGGTTGTAGAAAACGACTAGATTTGGGATTTCCATAACAGTATTATTGATATATAAGGTTTCTATAATGCAAACAAATTTATTGAAAACGAAATTTGCATCTCGGATTATGGCACACAAATCAGAAATTTCATAATCGAAGCTCGATTGAAATATCCAAAATTAATGGTGAGGGAAAGGACTAAGTATTACTGTTTCTATAATCATTTACATGTATTACATTGGGATGATGGTATTTTAAACGGTAAGAGATGTTGAAGAATATCTAAAGAGGTCTATTAAAAAGGCGGAAAATCCAAGTGCTTGTGTTAATAGAGTTGAGAAATTGAAATGGGTGAAGACATTAATTGGAGAAGAAATATGTATACTCCATTCAGATGACTTCAGTTGTTCGAATAAAGATAATCAACACAAATACACATGTATCGGCGAAAACATAATCATTGTTGCTGTCGTCGTTGTAAATATGGATGTGCTGTGAAAAACATTATTTTATTACGAAACTTTGTTAAGTTTAATTTGAATAAGAAGAGCAGTGAGAATTTTTGAAAAGCAAAAGAAACTTTTTTTAAATCAAAAATAGAGAATATAATAACTTTAAGATAGTAGCATACTCCTCAGTTGTTTCTATAAATTGACTCGTCTCTTATCCTCTGTGATAAAAAAACGAGAAAAATTAGTGTATATATATATGTCACACATACATATACAAATATATATATACAAACCATTTCCTAAAATGAATACACTTAAACCATTATATAAAGTGTGTATACCTTACAGCACGTTTTTTTTCCTTTTTTTTGTTACAAAATTGATAACAAACAAACCACGAAATTAAAAAGAAATTTGTTGTATACATTCATTTTTCCCACAGAAAACCTGTATGTAAAAAAAAATGTTTAATATTCTTTTAAAAATAATATTTATTAACTTCTCTGTTTGTTATCAATTCCCTAAAAAAAAAAAAACATGTAAGGTATACACAGTTTATATTCAGTTTAGAAAATGGTTTGTAACACCATCGCACCAACACTAGTAACTTCCTATGCTGTAAGGTATACTCACTTTAGAGAATGGCTTGCAACGCAATGGATAAACCAAAATTCGTATTAATAACATTAATTTTTTTTTACATGATTAATGCAAAATTATGGCATACATACACATAAGTTCTAGATTTGTGGTAAAAAAATGAATATAGTTCAACTATTAATAACGTTAAGATAGGTCAGTGAATCAATGAAAAAAACCATAAAACCGCCAAAAATCTACAAAAGACCAATTAAAGTTCTAGGCGTGACTTAGCCCACAATACGAAAATTTTTTAATTTATGGGATTCTAAAAGTCGCTACTTTAAATTTTTTGTAAAAATGTGACTTAGAACATACGCTTATTACCTACTATCTTAAAATTTAATACTCTGCACTAAAGAATGGTTTTAATCGTTTTCCTAGTCTTTGCAAATTTTTAAAAAGTCGGCTTATTTTTATGAAAAGGTTTTTGTTGGAAGTAGAGAAATACGGTCGTTTTTTTAAGAGGCTTGGGGTCCGAGATTGAATGAGTTTGTTTTCAGAAAGCATGTACGGGGAAGCCAACATGATCTCTGCGTTTAATGTTAAAAAGAAAGCGTGTTATACGCTTAACAATAATTTGAAGTCTATCTAACTTATGCTTTAGTCGCCCAGAAAAAATTTTAATACAATAGTGAGCACGCGCCGTGAGGAGCGAATGCATCATGGTATGTTTAACCTGTAGACGCAAATATAGGTTTAGATTGTACAGTTTTTTGGTGGTAAATTGGGACATTCATCTGATTTTACACATAAAACTCATTAAGAGAGTTTCCATCCAAATATTTTGAGTCACCACAGCCACCTTTCACTGTACCATTATTAAGAAGCATGCGCAACATTTGCTTCGGATAAGCATTGCTGAAGAGTTTGGCATACGTACAGTGGATTCGCCAATCAGTGGCGCCAAGATTCTTAAGCAATAACTCTGAGATATCTTTTATATGCGACTTTACGTGAATGGGGCCATTTAAGAGTACGATCATCGGATGAATATTTAGTATCAGGAATAGGACGTAGAAGGTTATGCAGTATACTAATCATAAAGTCAAGTTGAAAACCTACCTGAAGAATATATTGCACTGAAATCATGCCCTCGTAAATAACTAATGATTGCGTTCATATTGGCCTAGTTAAAATTCTTATAATAGACGTCCTGTGCGCCTCCAAAAACGTTGACAAAAAGCCGTGGCAGTTCCGAAGGTATTTGTTGCTGGCAATTGGCCCAAGATATGACTAGCGATTTTAAAATATGGGTTACGGCAGAGCGAGACGATTACTGCAAAAATTCTGTATAACATTACCACCAAAAAAGTCACCAAATGAGTTTAACTCTGTCAACTACTATAAATTTAGCAAGAAAGACTGAGATCAAATAAGGAGGGTAAGCAAGATGTTGAAGAAAGATGAGAATTGATTTAATCTGTTTAGGATCTTGTAAAGATCGCACGAAGCCACAGATCATTGGCTGCAAGGCTTACTTTGAACAAATCCTTGCTGAAGATCTTGAATTTGGTAATTTTACCATCATGCTCTTAAATTTCACCAAGATGTCATTCTTCATATTTAGGTAAGGGCAACAGTGGTTGTCTGCATTCGAGATGCATTAAAGGAAATCCCGATTTTAATTACGTGCACCGGAAGGTTCACAAATTGAGCCGGAAATCTTGATATGCTAATGTCGGTATGACTCTAATATTGAGAAGTCGGCTCTGCATTTCCAAAAATTGATTTTTCTTATTAAATCATTCTCCATCACTTTCAGGGCCGCTTGTAAGCCGTTCAAAAGTGAATCATACTTCTCCTCGAGCTTTATTCCTACATTCTTAACCTTCTCCTCAACGCTGTCATAAAACACCTCAAACCTTGCCAAACACCAAAACCTTGCGTTGAAGCTCCATGTGATTAGGTCGATGCCCTGCTGAAGTTGCTGAGGGAGGAATGCTTGCCGCAAATTGTTCAAGCAATCCAAGCAGCGGAAAGAGAGCAACGAATTTCCAATTAACATTTCATATTCTTTTTCTGAAATTGAATGCTTATGAAAACGTTTGCCACAATTAGTTTTGCCGTTCTACGCATCTTCGTTCACAAACAGCAGGACAAACTAGAATGAAGTCAACTAAGAATGCACAAGTCGCCACAACATAGGCAAGCAATATAAGACTTCTTTACGATCCATTAGTGTTTTGCCATTAAATGGTCAAGATGAATTCTCGAAAATGTTTGGGTCTTGACTTTCTCAACATTTCTTGGATATAAAGGCGGAATTAATTTAATAATAGAAGAGTATTGCTGTTGTTAGTATTGATTGTACATTTCCCAATATAGTGATATGTTTTGGTACCCAACTCGTGCTCCAACTCGTAGTTAAAGTATTCCGTATAGCTTTTGTTTGTCTTTGATTTTATCTTTATGGGAAAAATATGCAACGTGAAGGATAGCTCTGGCTTCGGTTGTGAAAGTTGAAGCACTTTCGTGAAATATGATTGAAAAGAACCTGTCCTGAAGCATCTACAACGGCACAAGCAGGTGGCAGACCAGGAGATTTTGAGCCGTCTGTGTATAAAAGATTCCAACTGGTACTCTCCAGTACTTGCGTTTTTTCAGCTATCAGATTCCTGAAGACGTAATTTGGAGTATCTTCTTTCTTGCGCATAGACAGCAAAATGTCAAAAGAGCAGTCTTTTGAACTCCATGAAGGTTTAACACCAAAATAGCAGAAAATTTTTAAGGGAATGTTCATTTCCTTTACGATGTACAAACAATAGTCAACTACCGATGGTGCCTTTCGAATTTTCTTGGCAATAATAATCTTTCTCACATCTTCAGCGGAAATAGATTTGTTTGAGTTAAGAAGCTTGGGGACTATTTTGGCTTTTAACTCACAGAGTCTATTTTCTAAAGCTGGGTGACCAATTATCATGTTGTGATGGACGGCGTCGGAAAAGCATAGCAACTTGCTCTAACGGCTTGTTGATAGACCGATTTCAGGGATGTTGATATTAGATTTGCAGCGATTGCCATAAATTACTAAAGCATATTCAATCTTGCTCAAAATGAGCATTTTGGTAAGATAACCAATACTATTAATGTGCGCATAGGTTTGCCAAGCAACGCACTTTATGAAATTCACCCTTGTGTAAGTAGAATTTTTTTAAGACAGTGTGTTTTATTTACTTATTCATTTATAGATGAAATTCAACTAAAGAATATTACAGTCGAATTCATTGCACCTTAATAGAAAATTTTATACTAATTCTTTTGTAAATAGTATAAAATAAGAGGAAGAGAAAAGAAGAATAATAATAACGAAGTAAGTTTAAAAATAAATTAAAAAGTTGAAAAAAATAATTCATGTATAATTAAATTATAAGAGAGAAAAAAAGCGTGTACGCAGCTAGCACCGAAACACACCCGCAACAAGAACAGATCCAGGTTGCAAGTGAACACGTTAACAACACAGTATTATTTTAAATAAAAAATGAGTGGATATGTTAACAACACAATATTATTTTAAATAAAAAAGGAGATATTATAAATGAAATGTTAGTTTAAGCACGACATAGGTAAATCGCCTAAATTGCGCAACGTTGTTTTAATACTTTTAAGAGTCCGGTAATTAGAATGAGTGAAGACATGATTTAGGTTTCTGCAAACAACTCTGAGCTGGTTAAACACCTCATAATTGTATTTACATTGACTAAGCTTAATCAAGATTAAGTGTCTGAAGAAGCGGTTAGGAAAAGCTAATCTCACCAATTAATGCGGGCGAGTCAACAGTCCCATTTATTACTTTGATTAAGAAGGAAACCCCAAGAACAAATCTGCGTTTCTCAAGTGACGGTGAGGAGGATAGAAACAACCGATTTTCATAGGGGGGAAGTGAGGCAAATTCCTACGGGCACACAGCAAGAAATGCTTTTGAACAGATTCAATTGAATCAACATAGCACCTATATGAAGGAGACCACACAACATAGGAATACTCGAGTACAGGTCTAACCACACATGTACAGCCTTTTCGTAATAAGGACCGTCAAGCTCTTTGGACCACGAAAAAAGAACCAAGCGCGGACCTAGCTTTGCTTAACGAGAGCTCAATATGAAAGTTAAAACGTAACCTATGGTCAAATAGAAAGCTTAAATCTGTGAACGAACCAACGTCCTCCAACTTGTGCGACGATATTTATTGGAAAACGTGAGCCCGAAAATATGGAACGCTTACTCGTTTTGTAGTGATAAGACATTAGATTCGAGGATGTTGATTGCCTTCGTGCGATATTTTTCTTTGTTAAAATGTATATATATATATATCGTCCGCGTAGAGACAATGTTTAATTCTCGGTACTCGACAAAGAAATTTAATTTCATTGAAAGTGATCTGAAAAAGCCTGACAGAAAGAGGAGATCCTTGTGGGATGCTAATTACTGGCGGAAAGGAATCAGAGTGATGATTGTTAATTCTAACTTTAAACCACCGATGCGATGTGAATGATTTGACATAGTTGAAGAATTTGCTTTCAAAGTTCCGTGATTTCAAGAGTCTTAAAATAACATGTAGATCAGCTCTGTCAAATGCTTTTTCGAAATCAATTGAGAGAATTCTTACATGATACCATTCGGAAATTGCTTTGCTTGTAAAATAATCAATATGTAAAAAAGCGTTGAAACCAACTTGTTGCTTTGTAGTCAGATTCTTGCGGTCAAGAAGCCAAGGTAATCTAAATGCTGCAACATTTCTAATACTTTTGAGAAGCAAGATAAACGAGAGATTGGGCGATAGTCCGATGCGATGGAGACCTTTTTTGACTTTGGAATTGGAACATCTGCTACCAGTTTCCACATGTAGGGTATATGGCCAGTCAAAAATACAGTATTATATAGTCCCAGTAATTTCTTTTTACTTGAATTAGACCGAGTACTAATCATTTGGTATGAGAATCGATGTAGTCCACGTTGTCATCCCCTTTGATTGGGAAAGACGACTTTCAAGTTCCAAGGTAGATGTACAATTTTCCAAGAACATGGCACATCTATCAAAGTATTTGAAGAGAAATTGGAGTGCTTTTATTTACGACGAAAGAAATGGAGAAGTTGCTGTCAGAGGAATATTCTCAACACACTTTTCTAAGATACCTAAGAATCTCATCTCCTTCAGTAAAAGTTCCATTGAGAGTTCAGAAATTTTGTTTTAATTTGAAGTTCTGTTGAGTCCGTTGATTTTGTTCCAGACTGCTTTCATTGATGTATTTCTGCGAATTCTTTTCGAAAAAACTTCGAAACTAAAAGCTTTTGATTTTTGTAAGTCCTTTCTGAAAACAGCATTGGCCTTTTTGTATGATAACAAATGATCATGATCAGGACATCTTTTAAAACGGTGCCATAGATCCATTTTGTTTTTCCTCAATAACGAAAGCGTGTTGTTCCAACAACGGAGCCTAGCTCGTTTAAAAAAGATGTTGGATAGAAGAATAGAGAGATGAGCAGCCGTGCGAATCGCTTTAGAAATAACAGCAACATCATAGTTGCAGTTCCCGTTAAGTGGCTTTGAATTCAGAAATGACTCGGTCTGTTTGGAGTTGAGAGAGTTTGGCCGGTTTTGCTTGAGTAACGAAAGGCTTTGAAAGGTTAAGATCAATTGAAAGTGACCAAGTTATGTAGATCATCACCTCGTTTGGAATGTTTCTTATCGCATTGTGACTTATTTAAATTAGAACTCGTTTTAGCCATAAGGAATGTTAGAACCCCGTTTTGTTTCAGACATAGGAAAACGTCGACCCGAATTTTGGACCGCGAATTTAGGCCTTTTTTGTTTTTTGCTCCTCACAATTTTTCAGCATTTCCGGGGAGAAATAAATGTATGTGGGAACGACGGACGCACGTTTGCCCGCTCCCGCCACATCACCGCACACCAAAACCCATACACACATGCACGCACACACTCTCACACCATCAACTACGCATGCCCACCGGTCTACAACAACTCTTACGTTCCACCTACTAAACATTCCACATCTAAATCACCTTTCCGGACAGGACAACACGGATTTTTCCTTCCAACGCGAACGATCGCATTTCGTCACATGCGATTCTTTTCAATTACACTCTCTCATATTACGGTCGCAAAAAATTTCCTTCTATAAATCTTCTCTTCATTACACACATCTTCATGAAGAAACCTTCAAGGACATACATTATTTGTGATTCTGATAAAAAAACATAAAAAAAGAAACACGATCGATCCACGAAGAAACAAACAAAGTGCACTCTGGGTGATGCGACTATTTCACCATATCGCATTTCAGAACACTTACTTACAAGTCCTATGATCCTTCCTCATTTCCTAGTTTCTATTGTCACTATTTCCATTCGTATAAGTACGCCGCTGAGAATGGAAAAAGAACTAGTATTATAGCACCTTATAAACGATAAAAGTTATTTATGACCACACTTAAACGTATTTATAGAGAAAAGTAAAAGACAGATGGAATTTTACAAATAACGCTTGAAGGTAAGTTGACCAACATCTCTATCCTATATAAGCAGAGTTTTCTCTTGTAAGGAAGCGTCTTTGCTTCCTTACTATTAACAGGTCCGTCCGCTTAGATGTCTACCCATAGGTAAGGAACAGTTAACCGCATAAACGGCAAAGCTTAAACATTACACAAAGTTTGTATAAAACACACACACACGAGTATAGAATATGTATAGAGTCTGTATAAAACCGGTATAAAACCATTAGGATAGGTATAAATCTGCAGGGTAAAGTTTGTATAAAATCTGTATAAAATCATCAGAATATATGAACACTCACACGTGTTTAAATTATGCATATGATCTGTAGAAAATCACTACAATATATGTACACACACTAGGGATAAAAACGCAAAAATATAGACACACGTATAACAGCACACATTACTGCATAAACGCCGTTAGGCCATACAGTTAGGTAGAAACCCTTATACGTGAAAATGTGTAAGTACACATGATCATGCAAAACGCATAGATTAAAGAGTCACTTATAGCATGTTAGATCATGTCAACACACAGAAACCTGTGTGCTTTAAAATATATAAGCACATGCGATCATAACAAAGCGCATAGGCTGTAGAAATAATGTACAAAATGTGTAAACGCCGTTAGGTCGTACAAACATATACGCAAGTATAAACACGCATAATTAGAATGTATAGGATTGTAGGATCATACATGCCAAATATATAAACGTACAGTTATAAACATGTATAAACACACAAAATCAGAAAAATACATTTATTCCACATAAATGGTATAAAACGATAGAAACGTATTTGAAGTATTGAACACATAGGACAAGAAACATAAAAAGGAAAAAAACCGGATCGAAGAACAATATTGTAAACATAGCACTCACACACCTAAAGGTGGATAAACCACGCGACTTGGTACCTGGGTGCATGTCGAGTAGGGAGTTGAACATGTATAGCAATAAGATAGCCTTAAGTGTCGTAGTACTAAGTTAGGTTTAAGTAAGTTCACGCGAGTCGTAACTAAGGTTGCGTCAAACACGGCGAAGCCGACCTAAACTAAGCATACACATAAGTATAGTACCTCAAGGCATATGTAAACGCATAGAACATGTTGGCAATGGGACAAGCGAGCGAGACTTCATCTATAAAAGAGCAGCTCATCACACAGAATCTTTCAATTTGTGTCATAGCCGCGTAGGGTACGTGTGTACGGACAATTTGACAAGTGGCCCGTCATGAAGAGTTTTACTGGCTTCACGGATAGGGGATGTGCTGACTTAGCTGTTAGTCGCTATCTCTGAAGGACTTTTAGGACTACTGACTTCACGGATAGGGGATGTGCTGACTTAGCTGTTAACCGCCATCCCTGAAGGACTTTCAGGACTACTGACTTTACGGATAGGGGATGTGCTGACTTAGCTGTTAGTCGCCATCCCTGAAAGATTTCTTTTTTTGCAGTGTTCCGCGACATCAAAAAACAAAAAAAGCTCTAACACCTCGCTGGTTCCTTGCCAGCCTCTACACAACGCTGTACTCCTCTTATACAAAATAAAGAAATTTAAGATCATCCGCGAAGGTCCAAAACATTTCATTTTAAATAAATTGTTTTGCAACGAACCTTGGATTGTCTGAGTTTCTACCCTGCCCAAGAAGACTCGTTACACTCTTTAGTTATTTTTAAAAATACTAAAACCACCAAATCGGTTAGTGAGTTAATAACTTAAAATAAGAAATAAAAAAATTGGAAGTGAAACCTAACATATTTTTTGCCATGAGACAGTTTAGAAATTACTGGACCATTACTGCTCAGAATTTATAAGAACTTGTCAGCTAAGTTTGCATCAAGCTGATTCCTTGAACGAAGGAAAAATTGGCGGCCAGCGAACAAGGTGTAATTTCTGTGGTGCGATTTTAACCGAACACGAGTTGTTCCATACCCATTTATGCAAAGAGTTCGTAGCTTTCAAACAGCATTCAAAGAAAACCTCCTACTTCCAATATGAATGAAGGACCGTCCACAAGCAACGCCGGTAATCGTAAAGGAGTTTTTGAAGCTAGTACCAAGAAGAAAGTTCCTGCCAATTATGTGTATTGCGAGTCCTGCCAAATTTTTATGATGCAGACAAAGTACAGAAACAATTTGAGGACCAACAAGCACAAAGAGAAGGCAGCAGTGCTCTTAGAAGAAAATGCTTTCATCACATCTCCGTCGACATCGCAAAATGTGATTCAATACAAAATCGTCAGCAACTCCAGGGATGAGATATTAATAAACCATTTTTTTAGATGATATCCGCATTGATATACACGAGCAAATTCAAACCAAATTAGATGAATTTGGCTCTGTAAAGTTCAATTTGAGGCTTTTTGGAGATTACGTGAAGGGCTTCGAAACAGAAATGGTGATAACACTGAAACTCTTCTCGACGAAGTTCGTTGTTGCAAGAGAAAACAGTGAAGGTGACGATAAGATTGGCGAGCTTTTTATTGAGCTTAAAGAAGCAGCCGAAGAACCCCATGAACGAGATAACGGTTGGGCCATTGCAGAATTTAAATTCTGTGAATTAACTATTTGCAAGTTGGAGTTTTAAATTGTGCATATTAGCGGCTATCGCTTACAAGTTCGACAAACGGTCGGGAGAAGAATTACGCAGATTAGCTCACAGAAGCTACTATAAAATCGGAAATATTCGAGAGATTGTCATTAAATTTCGAAACATTCGGATTGACTTTTCTGGATTGAAATTTCCGATAACCAATTGCGACATATATCGGTTTGAGCGAATAACAAAGACTTCAGCACAAATACATATGAATTGGTACGTTGCAAGGGTACATCGAAAGTGGTTGGTCCGGCAAGGGCCACAAAGGAACCAAAAAGGTTGCATATCAACTTGCCAACTGTTTATAACGAAACGATTTTTGCCTTATTATCAACATGCAGAGGTTCTTAGTAGGAGCAAGGGGACGAGAACAATTCAACGGCAGGAAGCGTGCGCAGTCTCTTATTACGTTAAACACATGAATAACGAAGAGTGTGATGAACAGTATACTTTTGTTGGTGAGTATACAAAATATTTTTCTTGTCTTTCATTTAAGTAACTAATTGAATTTGTTTATTTATTTCTTATTTTTATAAGGAGAAACCTGCATAGCTGAATTTCTTAATCATATGCAGCGGAAAATGCACGACCTCTATCAATTGATTTTGATATTTACTGCATTGATATCGACGATTACATTTTGGAAGTTGAGTTAGATTATCCGTCTGATGTTCATGATCAACATGATTGCCTACTTTTCTGTGCAGACAATAAAATCCCTCCTACTGGCAAGTTTAAAAAACTCATAGCAGATTTAACTCATAAAATGAATTATAAGATTCATTTCAAAAATCTGCTGCTGTCAAAAGGCTTGGTTAGAGTGATTATAACAACTGCATTATGAATAGAAAATCTTTTTATGGTAAACAGAGAATTATAAGAAACAGATTTCACAGACTGTATACAGAGATCTGCAAAAAAAGAGCGTTAGATTATTTACATGATAAGCGATGTGTTTTAGATGATAAAATTTCCACACTAGAGTTGGAAAATGATAAAATTGGTAATCATATATATATGTAAATAACGATGTATAAATACTACGTATATATATATATGAATAAATGTAAAATAACTATATAGTAAATAACAGAAATTTGTAAATGAAATGTAATTAATATATATGCAAGAATAAATGTAAAATGTAATACGCAATACAATTTTTTGGGTTTCGATTTTATTTAGACTTTAATAATGATAATAATAATAATATTAATTGCAAACATTTTCGGTTGATCTTATACATATTTATCGAAGTGATTGAGTTTGAATTATGACTTTGATCAAACACTAGCCATTTCAAAAAAATTTGTTTCCCTGCTTGTTCAATATTTTTTCCATTTTTTCCATAGGCATTTTTGTTACGAACTTTTTGTATTTCGTATTCAGAAAATGATCCTAATATTTCATTTTTCTTATAGTCCTTTAGAATGTAAGTAACAGGATCCGTCATTTTTACTTTACTGATCTCGAATATTTCGATGGTCCAGTTTAGTTCATAGCCTTTAAAAAATACTCTTTTAAATTTGCTAATTCGAACATAATCACTAATTTTAAACTTTGGTTTTGGAAATGTTTTAGGGAAATTATATACAGTTTGTAATATTTGCTTCTCGTTATGTTATTGACTTCATTTGATTTCATTTTTATTATTCTGTGATACATATTATTGTATTTGGTTAGTAATGTTTGCAGGTTGTTTATCCATTTGTAATTATCACTCATACTGAATATTTTTCACCTTAAAATTTTTCAATGTCCTATTAAATCTTTCACATATGGAGGCTTTTAAATGAGTGTATGTGCGATAATCGTTAACTTGATAATATTTCATCAAATCCTTAGAATCTTCAATGACAAATTCCTTTCCTTGATCAGTCCAAATATTTCTTGAAGATGTATTTCTTCTTTTCAATACCTGTTACAATCCATTAACTATATCTGAAGAACTTTTCGATTTTACTGGTTGCGCGAAAGCATATTTAGAAAATACATCAACTCCAACCAAAAGGTATTTATAGCCATTGTTTATCAAGTGGAATTAACTTAAATAAATCAATTCGCCATGTATCGTTAATTCCTTTTTGAATGAATTGCTTTCAAACAAAATTTTTTCTGACTGATTTTTGTACATTTATTTTTTAATAATTCTCATATATAACTTATGAATCTTAATTTCCTGCCTAATCTTGTTTGACATCTTCCGAGAAAATTCAAAACATAATCTTAACAAATCAATCTCAGTATCAGGGACGATAGATATGGGCATATCAGCCAATTGAACATCAGTCTTGTTTCATTCCACGCACTTTGCTAAAAAATGATTGTGATAAAAGAACGAGATTTGCTTTTGTAATATAGCATTCCAGTAAGGGAATGTTGATAAAAAAATTTCAACGTGGAGTATTAATCTCCAGCATCAAGTTTTATTCTTTGCCTTTTTTGATTAATAATCAAAAGACATTGGCCGTGTCGCTTATATTTAAAATTACACGCAACGTTGTCTAGAGTTGGATGATCTAGAATGCTCTCAGGTTGTATAAAGTCTATTTGATCCAATCTTAGTTATACGTATTCCTTGTACGCCTTCAAATGAATCCATTGGTCACGAGTGAAACCAATAAAATTACATTTATTATCTTGCAGCCATAAAAGTGGTTTAAAGTTCCTTGAGGGTGAAAAGCCACATTTGATTTTACGACGACGAAATATTCCAATCCAAATATTAATTGATGGTCTTGATTTCTTTTTGGTAAACGCGGAGTTTTCTAAGCACTTGGCGATATGTGATCCATTTATTGAGACTAGTACTAGTACTGAAAGCGATGTGAGTTCTTTTAGAATATAAACTCAAAGATTATATAAAATCAACTCAGGATTTCTTGATTAATGTGAAAATTGATCGAATAATTTGGTGTTATGGTGACGAAAATGCCAAACCTGATATAATTAATGTTGCGCACATTGAATATAACAATGGAATACCAGAGAAATTGGAAAATCTTCTCAACGAACCAACTATCGTGCTTATCATACTTTGTCCTCATTTACAAATATTGTAAATCTTCCTATTATTACAAATGATCATTGGGAAGTTGGAATAACCGAACTGTTTTTAATTAATGCCAACATTGAAAGTGACACATCTCAAAAACAAGCGCAGGAATATTCACCATTATTTATTTATACTGACGTAAAAAACCTCGTTGCGTTGGAGAAAAAATTTTAAGATGTCTTCGCGTTCTGTCGTTTCATGAAAAAAGCAAGTGTTTTGAGTTCACCATCGTAGAGTACTATAGCCTTGAAATTGCTACTATAAAGGACATCTCTATACTCATAGTTAGTACAGACGGTTCCATATATAATTTTCGTGATTCCATTACACCTACTTACATTACTCTTCACTTTAGAAAAAAGAAACGTAATTAAAATAAAACTGATATAAACGAGAGTACAAATAATATTTCATTCAGAAGTGTAACGGACTCACATGGAGCAAGTGTATACTTCATATTACACTAATCAAATCGGAAGTGGTTTAAGTCACATAGGATCATTATATCACCACGAGTCGTACAACATGGGCGTGGCCTTGGTTCATTCTTCGCGTCTTTTTTTAGAAATTTAAAACCGTTGTTTCTATCAGGTTTGAATGTGATTAAAGACCAGGATATGGATAAGGGCAAATCTATTCTCAATGAGACATCGTCAAGATATCGTCTAAATTTCAAAAAGATTCTGGCAAAGGTAGTATAAGACGTCGAATCAAAAGGAAACGACGTCAGTCACAAAAGAGATCTACCTCGAAACGGACGAAAAAATTCAATCTACGTAACAAACTAAAAGACATATTTGCTTAGAAACTATGAGCTCTCATATAGAATGTATGAAAAGTGAAATAGATTTATTTGCACCACATCCTATACAAAGCAGCATTCTAAATACAGAAAAAGTGTCATATAATCCTATTCAATCCATAGACAATCCTAGCTCCATAGAATTTCCCTGTCTTGGTAATGGCGATACATATCGAGACCTTTGCAGCGTTTATTTAAAGTTGGTTGTTCAATTGAAGAGTAAAGATAATTCTGATGTTACTGACAATACATGTAGCGATGTAAATAATCTTCTGCATTCCACGTTTCGAAGCGTATCCGTATATTTAAATAACGTATTGGTTTCGCAAAGTGACAACAATTATCACTACAGATGATACATACAAACTCTACTCAATTATGACACTGATGAAGGTCGAACTCATTTATCATGTTCTGGATGGTATCCAGATTACTACACCGACGGGATATTTCATGATGGTAAAAAGCAATTAACCGAATTGTTTGATAAGGGTAACAAAGTTGAATTGTTCGGAAAGCTGCATGGTGATATTTTTAATCAGCCTAAACTCTTGCTAAATAATGTTGATTTGCGCATAATATTTAATTTAGAAAAATCATCATTTCATTTAATGCAAAATCCTGTCAAGGAAACGCAGCTTAAGATATTGGAAGCACAATTGTTTATGAATCACATAACTATTAATCCAGGAATACTGGTTGCTCATCATAAAAAATTACAAAAGAAAGCAGCTTTATATCCATTTAATAAGGTAGAAGTTAAAACATTCACTCTGTATCCTGGAAACCATACCCTATCATTAGATAATGTTGTCATAGGACAACTTCCGACATTTTTAGCTTTATGTATGGTTTACAATAGCGCTTATTCAGGCGATCGAACAACGAATCCTTAAGTTCGAGCATTTTTATTTGCAAAGGTTTAATTCGTCAGTCAATGATGTTCAAATACCCGCTCAACCACTTGAATTCGATTACTCTACGGAAAAATTAAGATCAACCAGAGCTTACACCATGCTATTCAAATCATCTGAAATTAATCACTCAGATCGTGATCTTCATATAAATAAGAAACTTTTTGATGATAGCTGCTTTATACTAGCGTTTGACCTCTCCGTATATAAGAATTATGGATTCTTCTTAAATAATATTTTATTTGTCATTTTATTTAATTTCTCCTATCAAATACATAATTTTTTTTATTTATCCCTTAGGAGTAATTAATTTAACCCTTTTTCTTTTCCAATTTTTAATACATTTAACTTTTTTACTTTCGTCTTTTTTTTTTTTAAGTTGATCAATTTTACTGACACAACAGAACGAAACATATGCGGGTGTTTTAACTTTTTTTTTTTATTAACTATAAATTTTTTAAGATAACTCAGAACTTTTCTGTTGCATTGTCAAACCCAGACTCTCTCTAGCAGACAAATCAATCAAACCCAATCTCTTTGCATTATTTCTTATTTTTTTCTTTCGTTTCTTTTGCGTTGGGTACTTAGCGGCTAGCCGCTATTGTGCAAAGGAACAAACATCAAAATCACGCGATTTTGCATAACGGGATGCCATTATTCCTACATTTTCGGCAACGCAGACCGACTGACACCCTTCCCTAAATTTGTTCGCGGACAAACTCACTAACCGATTTGGTGGTTTTAGTATTTTTGAAAATAACTAAAGAGAAAACTCTACTTATATAGGATAGAGATGTTGGTGAACTTACCTTCAAGCGTTATCTGTAAAATTCCCTCTGTCTTTTATTTTTCTCTATAAATACTTTTAAGTGTGGTCATAAACACCGTTTATCTATCATAATGCGCCATAATAGTAGTTCTTTTTCCATTCTCAGCAGGGTATTTACACGAATGGAAATAGTGATAATAAAAAATAGAAATGAGGAAGGATCATAAGAATTGTAAGTGTTCTGAAATGCGATATGGTGAAAGAGTCGCATCACCCAGAGTACACTTTATTTTTTTTCTTCGTGGAAATTTGTGTAGACTTCTGCATGCACGAACGTGTTTCTTAGTCTCTATTTTTCAGAATCATAAATAATGAATGTCCTTGAACAAATCCTTTTTCGTTTTTTCATGAAGATGTGGGAAGATTTATGGAAGGAAATTTTTTGTGACCGTAATATGAGAGAGTGTAATTGAAAAGAAACGCATGTGATGAAATGCGATCGTTTCCGTTGGAAGGAATAATCCGCATTGTGTGGGAAAATAGAGTTTGATGTGGAATGCTTGGTAGGAGGAACGTAAGGGTTATTGTAGATCGGTGGGTATGCGTAGTTGATAGAGTGAGTGTGTGCGCGTGCGTGTGTGTTGTTTGGTGTGCGGTGATGTGGCGGGAGCGGTCAAGCATGCGGCCCTGTTCCCCCATATATGTACTACTCTTCATTTTCGCAATTCCTTCCAGAAATACATACATAACCATAAATAATATAATACATATACATACATAACATTTTTTATATCCTTATTAAATCGTATAAAAAAATATCATTTTTTTTAATTTAATTTAATTTAAAATATTTAAATCTAAGTTATAATTGAAAAATTTTGTTCGAAAATTTATTTTCTCAAGTGCATAAGAGACATAAACAATTTTAAAGTTATTATCTTTTCACTCATCTGTGCTACTAAAAAAAAAGGGAGAAAGGAAATATAATTTACACTAATTCACGCTAGTTAATTTCACAATTTTTTTCTCTCCGCATAACACTTCACACTAATATTAAATCTCGAAAATGACCACAGAAAGTCAAATATTAGTTTTAAAAAAATTCGAAGCGTTGTTTGGAAAATCGACGGAACAAGTTATGCTGTGACCCCATTCAGGGCTATATGCAATAAAAGTACGTTAAGCAAAGGAAATCCTCAATTTATACGGCGAGACATTAGTATGGACGAATATAAACACAAATTTAATTTAATATTATTCATATAAAAGGGACCAAACTTCGTTAATAAGAGACTTAGATAATCTAGCGCAAAAGCATCAATCAATCGAACCGTTCTTCAATCAATCAGATCCAATTTGCAATCAACAATAATATCTTAATCCATGAAATAAATCACAGTGCCGTAGAAGCCAAGCAAAAACTAGTTACGGAAGTGTGCCTGAACAAAGTTCTGTCGAGAACGTTAAAGAGAGTTTAGATACAAGAATTAGATGGGTAAGATCCAAAACCGGTGTAGAATCTATTGCAGTTTGTATTCAAGAATAAAAAATACATATCACAATAACAAAAGAGCAGAAACTGCCCATCCGTGAACCCTACTGCTCATAGTACAGAAGACGATTGCTTGAAGGCGGTTCCTCCCAGGAAGGCAATGCTTGTGTCAAGACTTGCACTTGATACATCTGTGGATAACATAAAAAGTGACTGGCGGCGAAAGTCCCACCAGTCAATTTAAAACGTGTTAGCGCTTTCAAATTGGCTCCTTCTCAATCTAGAGCAATCTCGTCTTTTTTAATACTAGTTCCGACTAAAAACATTGACATGTTGTTAAATAAACCTTTGTGGCCGGTTTGGCCCTTAATTAAGGAATTTATCCCTCGTGATTGACACCGCAACACTAATGCAGTAATCTTGTCGCTTTCAAACAACTAAATGTTTCTTCAAGCTTAATATCTCTCATTTATCAAAATGTCAGGGGCGCGGAGTTTTCCTGTTTGGCCTTCACTGAAACTTGGCTAAAGCCTGATCTACATTCGTCGGAACTTTTCATAATTCGTTTCAGGTTTTCAGAAATCATCGATTGTATCGCGATGGTGCTTTGATTGCAATATCTGCGGCAGTTCCCCCCTCTTCAATATAAGTTCCCACTACTCCCGACGTTGAACCTGCTCCTATATTCCCCCAAATTCTGATATCTCCATATATAAGAAACAGGACACCCTCATTTGTGAAGTGGCCAAGCAGTCCAAACCCAACGATATAGTCATAACGTTGGGTCACTTCAATTTGCCTCAAGCTACTTGGTGGTACAGTGATAGTTCTGGCTGTTTGATTCCTACTTCAACATCTGATAGAGCTGTAGTGTTCTTTAATTAATCATTATTTAGTTCAATAGAACGGTACCCCTAATTGCAATGGTAAACTGCTTGATCTCTGCTTTCTCAATATTCCTGAGGTTTGTGTTAATCGTTGTTCACCTTTTTTACACCAATTTGTATATTCGTTCATTACAAGCATGATGGTTCGTTGAACTGTTTTAATGTTCCAAATCCAACTTTTTTAGATAAATATTATGATTTCCATAAAGTCAATATTTTACTGCTAAAATCTCATCTTTCACATATTATGCTTGATTTATCATCTGGAAGTATTGAAAGCTTACTGTCATCGTTCTACAATATATAAAATCTAGCTATTTCTGCATATATTCCGATCAAGTCCCGTCCTCGAAGCAGGTGTCACCCGTGGTTTAATAAGCCTATTAAATGTTACAAGAATAGAAAAATCACGCCGTTCAAAAATTATTCGAAAAGCGGCTATGCCTTCGACTATTTCGCTTTTTAGGCGGCAAGGCGTAGGTTTAATTCTCTCAACCGCCAATATTATTGCAAATACCTTCAGTGCAATACATCCGCTCTGTTTGCTAATCCTAAATACTTTTTTACATTTGCTAACTCAACGAGAAAAATTCCCATAAATCCCTCGCATGTCACTCTTAATGGCTCTGATTTCTCAGGTGATTTTGAAATCTCAAATCTCCCTGCTGAATACTTAAGACGGAACTTTCCGACTGCTAATTCCGATTTATCAGGAAACTATCCATATCCGATAAGTAATTTGTTTTCAATTCCTAATTTGGTTGCTTCTGTGTACTTAATCTTGCGCTGTCGAGTTATGTGGTGTTATCTCAAAGATTTTTAGCCAGCCCTTGAATTCAGGTGTTTTCCCTTTGTGTTGGAAGAGCAGTTTCCGTATTCTTACTCGCAAAAGTGGAAGTAGACAAGTTGTTGAAAACTACAGAGGCATTGCCAAGTCGACTGTCTTGCCTAAACTGTTCGAGCGAATTGTGATTCAGTATTTGGGCTTTGCTATTAAATCGTATATTTCTTTACCTACCTACGGTCACCAATCTGTTAGAGTTTACTTCTCCAGTTTTCAAGGCTTCTTCTAGTGGCTCTCGCACTGATGTCATATACACTCATTTTAGCAAAGCGTGTGATTTGGCTAACCATGAACTACTCTTCTTTAAACTCCAAGCGTCTGGCTTCCTTTCTATTTATTGCAATGGTTAACCTCTTGTCTGCACAATAGATCCTTCAGGGTTTTGTTTAGTTTCATTACCTCTAATTCCCCGTGACTTCTGGCGTACCTCAAGGCAGCCACTTAGGTCCGATTTTATTTAATTTATACATTAATGATCTCCCATCGGTGATTAATTCCAGTCAGATGTTAATGTATGCTGATGATGTGAAACTGTTTTCATCCTTCTCTCTAGAACCGCAGTCACATCAGCTTCAAAGTGACTTGAATAATTTCAATCTAAGTAAATGTAAGAAGCTTTACTTCTCAAGAAGGAAGTCATTTATTACTCAGTATTTTATTGATTCGCACAAGTTTGAAGACGTCGATTCGTTCACAGATTTAGGCGTTCTATTTGACCAGGTTACGTTTTAACTTTCATATTGAGCTCTCGTTAAGCAAAACTAGGTCTGCACTTGATTTTGTAAAGATATGGTCCAAAGTCCTTGCATTACGAAAAGGCTGTGCATGTGTTTGGTTAGACCTATACTCGAGTATACCTTTGTTGTATGTCCTTCCTATCGTTGCTACGTAGATTCAAACGAATCTGTTCAAAAGCAATTCTTGCTGATTGCCCTTAGGAATTTAGGTTTGGACCAGCTTGCCTCTCTGCCTCTCTATGAAAATAGATTGTTTCTACTATCCCCACCGTCACTTGAGAAACGTAGATTTATTCTTGGGGTTTCCTTCTTAATCAAAGTAATAAATGGTAATATTGACTCTCCCGCATTACTTGGTGAGATAAGCTTTAAAGTCCCTAACCGCTTCTCTAGAGACTTTATAGTGATTAAGCTTAGTCAATGTAAATACAATTATGAGGTGTTTAACCAGGTCAGAGTTGTTTGCAGAAACCTAAATCATGTCTATCACTCATTCTAATTATCGTACTCTTTAAAGCAATTTTCCTTTTATTCGCGATTTACCTATGTCGTACTTAAACTAACTTTTCATTTATAGTACCTCGTTCTTTATTTAATTTAATATTGTGTTGTTAACGTGTGGGTTGGCAAGCTTACGCATGTTTGCAATGATTTAGGGGTTCACTTGCAACCTGGATCTGTTCTTGTTGTAGGTGTGCTTCTGTGCTAGCTGCGTACACGTTTTTTTTCCTCTCTCGTATAATTGAATTATACATGAATTATTATTTTTAACTTTTAAATTTATTTTCAAACTTACTTCGTTATTATTATTCTTCTTTTTTTCTTCCTTGTATACTAGTTACAAAAGAAGTAGTATAAAATTTTCTATTAAGGTGCAATGAATTCGACTGTAATTTTCCTTAGTTGAATTTCATGTATTATAAAATAAAATAAGTAAACAAAAAAATAAATACCTAACGTTTATCAGAAAGTCATAAAATCGTTACCCATTTTAGCAAACTCTTTTTCATTTGGTTTCTGCGTGAGGATTCATATCGAGTGAAAGTCTAACGCTGGAAATTAGCTTGTCGGGCAGCTTCCAACAACATTTACATTTCGTGTAGTTTTGTGGTATTTTTTAACGATAGCAGACAAATCATGTTTTTATGTGACGCAATAGGCCCCTTTTGCACCGAATGCCTTGCAGATTACTATCAATATGTTCCTGTTTTAGTTGATGCTGTTTGATGTGTTCCTTGACCCATTCTTTTTTCCTGACCGAAATAAATATTATCGCCCTGTTATAAATATAAACAATTATAGTGTTTAGCAATTCAAATACATCAAAAAAGAAACTAATTTATGTCGACGTACCTTGCCATCGTTTGCATCTGAAAGGCATTACTGAACATGAAAAGCCAAAAATTGGTAAGTAAAACTTTAAAAGAATAACTGGCAAACTGGTCTAATTTAGTTGGTTTTTTATACAATATTAAATTGATGATCTAATTGAATATTACAGTGAGTTACTTATGCCAAAGCTCAAATGAAAATGTCGACGCCATATGCAATCAGCTTGAACACAACAACATCATCCCGTACTTTGTCGAACGCTTTGGCGTTATTTAACACAACGAGCTCTCTCTTGCCAAAGCGGCGAGAAGCTCAGTTCCAATGTTCGGTGAAATAGGACATAAGGTCACCAGTGGACCGATTTTTCTGAAAGCTATATTATCTATTTCTAATTAGGTCACCGGATTTTAGATATACCGTTAGATGGTAGTTCACTACGGCCTCCATAGTCTTGGCTACAGCGGATTTGAGTGCACTTGGACGATAGCTTTAGACGAGTCTAGCACGACTGGCGATTGCGCAATGAGTGGCGAGTTTGTCAGCACAATTTTTGTTACTCTTGCTAAATGTTACTCTTTCGAACGGTCACAGTGGTTGGTTGCTCTATAGTAAGTTGGAATTTGAAGCGAACGTTTCAACCAACACATTACCTTTATCAACCGGGTCAGATATTTATTGGACGTTGTTGAGAAGAAAAGGAATCGATGCATTAGATTGGTTTCCAATTCTTTTCGTGAAATATCAACAGCTCGTGATACTTTTTAAAACGGCAAAACTTTGGCATGCACCAGCTGGTCGTTTGAAGCGAGGCGCAATAACTTGTTACATATATTTCTAAACAACTTGCGGTTAAGACGCGAAGATTTCACTGCTTTCTCTCTGGGCCTGACTGGATCCCGCCAACATTTGTCTTTGGAGTTAATCGAAGTGTTTTAGAATGGATGTATGTTCCCATTGCATGTTTGATCATGTTTTGTATGATTTCTTTATCGGCATTAATGTTATTATTTAGGGAACATAGATTTTAGCTAACATTTCACCCATAGCGTTATGGGTAGATTCAGGATATTTGAATGAATTTATTTATTGATTAATTTCTTTTGCATGAAACAGTACGTGTTACACGGCCCATCCAATAACATAAATGAATAACAATAGATCATTGCAGTAAACGCTACCAAACCTAAAAAGACTGTGAAATATTTACAATGTAGTTATTTTGCCTTGCCTGAAAAATAAGTTCAAAACTTAGTGTTTGTATCCTTACATAAATGTATAGTTTACTTAAAATACTAAACTAATTGGTATCCAAAATAAACTCGTATTAATACTAAGCCGCCGTTCTTTATGCCATAAAATGTAAAATTTGATCTAACAAAAAATTTTTAATGTCCCACCTTAAAGAAGGGAAAATTATATTCCAATAAGTAGTAAATTTGAACAAAAAGCATCAATAGGCTTACAAAATATTAGCAATTGTGTCTAGCTCATCGAAATTGAGGGGTCCATAAGTGGAATTTGCCCTACAGAATGTTTATGATTTTTATGTGTTGTAAGTGGACGTGTAGTGTAATGTGTATACTTACTTCGCCAGCCAGTATCATTCAAATCAAATTAGTTGTAAAACATTTATAACTAAAACAAACAATATGAATAATAAATTGCAAAATAATAAATTAATACTAATTAAGTTATTGCCAAAATAATTTGTTTGATAAACAGTAACATTTAACTCACCCATCTAAAACTCGCCGAATGTACATTCGTGAAAAAAAAACTAAACAGTTATATGACCTTTAAACTACCAATCAATGTGTGCGACGTGACCAATCATTTCGAAGGACTTGAACATGCGTTGCAGTGTATTGAGATTCTTTTTTTTCAAATGCGACAGGAGATACAGAAGACTTTGGGATTTTTCGTTGTTCTTTACGGCTTTGACTCGCTCTGGAAAAAATCACGAAATCTTTCCAATTATTGAGTTTTGCTGTCTCAACAGCTTAAAACGTATCCGTAACGTTTTTAATAAATTAACAATTGTTTTTTTTTCTTTTATTATTAACTCATATGAATTAATTTGAAAGTCTTTTAAGCAAACATTTTCTAATGGCAATTTAAAAGATTCTTATTCAAAAATTGTAAGTGTCAAAATTTTCTTTTTTTCTTCTTTTTTTTTTCTTAAATTTTATTGACTGATCACTACCAACTCAAATCAGACTAACTCGATTCCAAAAAAAAGTATTTAAAAAAAACGATGGCCTACTCATTTTCTTACACTTGTTATCGAGGACTAAAAATTCGTAAATTTATATTTTTAAAACTTTTTTTTTTGTTTGAACCGTCTATAAAAATCTGTACCCGGATTTCTACATTTAGGTCAGGATGGCGGAAGTGTTTTCGATCTATAAACGATGACATCATAATCACTTCCTCGAAAACCCCACTATTTCAGAAGAGTCACCGACTCACAAACCCAACACACAACAAGTCTCTAGTCCTAACCTTTATCTTTACATTTAAGGAATAAGATATTCATCTTTGTTGTTGTATAGATGGGCATTTTTCAATGCTCGTTTTTTATATAATTCTTATTGCTTCTGCTACGGTTGTGTTAAGTACAGCTTTCCGTTGTATTATATATTGCGTTCACCGTTCTCGTAGCTTTTATTATTGGTAATGTATTCGTTGTTGTTGCTGCTGTTATTTTTACTAATTGCAAGGAGCGAAACCATGATGTTACGGTCGTCGTGTATGATAGCCGCTCTTAATACCCTGTAAGTTATCTTACTTATTACTGCAGACACTTTTTTCACTAAGTTCCCCATAAAGTGTTGTTAATTTTATTATCTCGAAAAGTGCCTACGTAAAGTCGTTGATAACACTTTTTAAGAAGTCTACTCCCATCTGATGTTGCTATGATTATTGCTATTGCGTTTTCTTTGTTTTTATTTTCATTTTAGTTATCTACTTTGCGCGGTATTGAGGATTTGATTGAATAAACCACAAAAGCACTAAATAAAGCACAAATGGAATTATTTAAGTTGATCTAAGTCACGTGAGAAAGAAAACACGATCACGCTGCAGCAGGGTTGCCAGAGCTTAGATTGGCTGTTTCCAACATTGTTTTATTTTTTTGATGCTGCTGTTGCTGTTATTTCTGCTAGCGCTGTTATTTCTGTATTCTGTATATATTTTTATAGCTATATTGTGGCTATGCTTGTGATGCTGTATTGTTTACTTTTTACTCCCGTCTTATTGTTGTTGTTGGTTTTCCAACCAGTGTTGATGTTAACACTAAACCTACCGACATTTCATGTATACCTAATCCTACCATGAGCGGTCAAATGACCGCTTCAAAAAAGACATGTATCTTAGTAAAGTAGATAGTAACCAAAATATTTTTCTGATGCTACAATAAAAACTCGTTCCCCGCTTTTCGATGTTGTATGTTTTATTTACATTTATGCATTTTCATCAAATTTTTTACAAATTACAGCATTTTGTATTGAACATTTTCCACATACGTACTTTTTACATTTTACATTTTTTACAATATCTTATTTGACAAGATCTCCGTTCAGAAGAAACAGTATTTGTATTTATTATTGTTTTTGATGAGCATTCTTTGCTTATCTGTTTCACTTTCTGATATTCGGTCCCAAGTTCTTCTGCCAATTGAACTAAAAACTATTGAAGTATCAATACTTTTTTATTGGGTTTAGCTTTATAAACTGTAAGAATAAATTCTTTCGATTTGTATAATATTGTTGAGAAGCCTGTCATACTATCCTTTCCCTGTCTCGCTAATATTGGTAGCTCTCTTTTATTTCTCCAGATAGTTCCAACAAGCGTAGTTCTTTTTGCTAGAAGTTTACTCGCTAGTCACGCGTGTAAAAAAATCGTCAACTGTTATGTTTCTCCCATGGCCCGTATATGGTTCTGCTAATTTCAAAGTTACAAACTCTCCAAGTGGGATTGATGATTCTCTCCCTTCATCTTTTCCCAAATATGGAAAGCCGTTTACTATATATTTACTACTTACATCGGAAGCTAACCAGAATTTTATGCCGAATTTGTCCGGTTTGTTGGGCATGTATTGAGTAAATCTACAACGTGGTTTTGTAGCAAACAATTGTTCATCTATAGCACAGAAGAATAAGTAGCAAGTTGTCTAAGTAATTTACCCGAGAGGAACAAGAGTTCATGTAAATACGTCGGACGTGATGGAGTCGAAAAAACAATTGGAAGTTTTGTTATGAAGATAATAGCCTAACTATTTCAATAAGTATAAAGGAACCCCTAACTCCTGGAGTTTAAAGATCGGCAATTTATGGCTTAACAACTTAGGCAAAACACTTAACTTGGCACTGCTTCTGTATAAAGAATTAGAAAGCTACTCTTCCACCATAAAGAAAAAATTCCTATTTTCAAAGAAAAGTTAAATATCTTTGTGATAACGACACAAAGTTTGTCAGAGTTTGATATCAGTACACATGATGGAATACCATGAGGACCTGGTAACTTACTACACTTGACCTTAAACGTTTTAATCGCTTTCCGAAATAGCCGATTTCGGCATGGATACAGAGTTTATGACTTAATATGGAGAATTATATAAAGCATCAGCGTCAGCAACAAAAAACTACTGTCGGATATGTTCGACAGAAAGATTCTCTGTTTCTATATCTACAAAGGAGTGAAACATCAATATGGGGATTCAGGTATGGAGATTCTTCTTTTGGAGTTGACGCATCTGTAAAATTATTCAGCATTAGCAAAATGTGAAGATTTTATCATTTGAAGATATCTGCGATAATATTCGTGATTGATGAAATTAAATCTGTGCTTTCAAGTAAAGTAGGCCAAATAGCCATGCACACGAGCCACTTTTCATATAATTTTTGAAAAGTTGGTTTTACCTTCTTTTATATCTACCACTGTAAGATGGGGGTGTACTCATTTTGTTTTTTTTCCAAAATATATGCAGCACCCAAAATGAAGCTCCTATAAAGCATATACATTCTTGATCAGCGACAAATTCTGAGTTGATTTAGCCATGTCACGTAGACTCTGTCATTCGTTATGATAATTCGGACAGACAAAGAAAACATTTTGAGCGTTTTCGATGCAACAATCACAGTATGGGCTCTGCTCTGTTTTAAACCTTATGTAGATATGATCTAAAACCATGACCATTAATTACCTGTGTCAAATATAAGTCCGCCTCACCATGTGGCCTATTCACCCAGGGCCGCAGATCTGCTATGAGCCGATGTGCCCATCTCACCTTACTCGTTCTGTTCCAGGGCTCCTGACAGTCTTCCACCAGTCGTTGGGTTGCTCGCTGCTTAGCTGCTTCAGCCGAAGATTTGTGAAATTCAGCCCTATATATACCTTCTTTAGTTAGCTAGTCGATTGGTATCTCGCCAACGATAACCAAAGCCGTATCTTACGACACGGTCCGATATGCGGCGCACACCCTTAGAGCGCAGAGCCTGTACGCTGATTGGATGTCTCTCGTGTATCACGGTATATCCAGAGCTTTTTTTTACACATTATTGTCGCAGTTACCACTTCTGCGATCAGCTTTTCACGGTCTTGCCTAGGGCCCCGCAAGTTTGACACTAAGCGCGCCAGCCACTTTTCTATCTTTACTTCCTTTTCGCCAGTATATTGTAGCTGCCGTTTAAACGAAGTCGATCATCACTCCTAGGTATTTTACAGCGTCTTGTGACTGTATCCTTGTCTTTCCCACTTGAAGATTCATTTTCTCAATCTTCTGACTAGAAGTAACTAATAGCGCTTCTGGTTTTTCTTCCGCCAGATCTAAATCCACGGACAACAGCCACCTTTCATTCATGTCGATTGTTTTATTCGCTGTAGTGGTAATTCCCTCCAAATTTTTTACTACGATGGTTATCGCTATATCATCAGCAAAACCCACGAGGGAAGTTTACTCTCGAGATATCGTCGTACATTACATAGCACTCTGTAGGGCCTAGACTGATGCCTGACATACCCCTCCAGTGACCGGCCGTTCTCTACACCTTTTATCCGTTACGTAGCGAAGCTTGCGACAGTAAATCAAGTAGCCACTATATTTATAAGATACGTTGAGACTATTGTTTCCTTTAGGGCAACTATGACACAATACCAGTTTGCTGAGTTGAATGCATTTTTAATATCTAATGTGATTACTAAGCAATACTTTTTGTTGCCTTACATCCTTTTATCTCTTCTGCTGCAATGTTCGTAACTATCTTTATTGCACCTGTTGGGCTTTTCTCTTTCCTGAAGCCAGATTGGAAACCCGACAGATCTTTAGAGCTCTCTAGCCATTCTTCTATACGATATCGAATAATCTTTTCATACACTTTGTTATATTGAGCCCTTAGTGTGGCTTTGAAACATAAGTTAATGCTTGCATATTTGGAAAATACCTTTTGTCGTATGTACAAAACAATCTGAATAGCGACGAGTTCTTATTAAACACTTTTTTATTTTCTTTTATTTTTCTTTCTTCCAAAAGTAAACCCACGATGATATACGCAGAAGAATGCGGTCCTCTCAAATTGCACACGCATTCAATCTCATATCACATATTCTAGTTGGTTGTATATTCTCTTCGTTCTTCTACCTTCCGGAATTTCACTTATTCTTTTATAAACATTTTAAATTACGTGACTAACATTTTATAAGAAACATTTCTTCCATGCAATTGATTATATGTGCCCATAATTATGAAAGCGGTCTAAGTCAAAATTTAAAAGAAGTGAGTTTATCAGTTAATTCACATCACATAGCTTTAAACTAAATTAATTCAATGTAATTTTACGATATCGTCAAAATGAACCATTAGATGGTGGTTATAATTTCAACATTGTATGGAATCCATTTAGTGTTAATTATGAAAGTGATCTAAATCAAATACAACAGAGCTCGTCGCACTTCTGGTCGAAAATATTTGAGTCCTCATTGACATATTCGTAAAATGTATAGCCTGTAGGTAGGAAAATGTGACGAAAATAACCAATAATTTGCTAGGGACTTTATAAGCAGACGCCAATATTTTTGGGAGAAGACATTGTCTTGATGTGAAACAGGAATAGGATTGCCAAATCATGATTATAGTCGAACTTTTTGTCATCGATATCTCCGGCAGTATTGCAGCACACTTCAATCATAGCATTATCCTTGATATTTCTTATATTTCTGTAGCGTAGGCAATTGTATTCATTGTATTAATCTATTAGTTTGGGGAAAAAGAAATCCATTATTTTTATATGAACTTCAGGACTTTATTTAACATGCTTCGGATTGTCCGATTCGGGTCAAGTATGCACCGTTTTGTTGTATGATTTGTTGCCATTTTTAAGGTAACTTCAAAATGCCTCTCTCATAGAGGTCCTGGTCTCTATTTGCAAAAAACTCTAGTAGTCGATTTTCACAATCCTCCCTAGATTCCAATTTTTTATCATAATATATATTTTTTCATTTTTTTTATTTTATTTCATATATTACCCTTATATTATTTTATTTCTTGCAACATTGAGAGTTTTGATGTAAGTCAATAATTATTCACAATTATTGTTGTTATTTTTTTATTTATTATTTTTTTATAAATGATAATTCTTCGTTATTTGTGAAAAATGCGGCAACTTTCATGAGGAGCAAAGAGGATGTGAGTCCCGAACTCAACAAAGCCGAAAGGAGACCATGGTAAACATGTTAGGACAATAAGACATACATTCTCTTGGGAGTTGTTTTCACCAAATTCATTCCGATTTCTAAGAAGGAAAATGACACTAAATATTGTCGATAAGATCGCTTACACCGTTTTGCAAACAGCCGTAACCTACTGCAGCAGGAATCTAAGAGAAGTACCTTTGCTTCTTCTGCTTCCAATATACACTTTTTTCAAGTTGGCGACCTTTTTTAGTAGCTGTAGCAACTACACCAGCACGTCTTTTGAAAATTAAAATTTCAACGGAGAAAAGACGCGTTGTGGCCTATAAAAGATAGCACACCATCCCTCCAAGTCGGTAGCCACAGCAGATTATTTAAAAACTAAAAATATTTTCGCTAAATTCACAAAACGAGAGTTGATGAAATATTATTTCCGCTTTGCGCTAGAAACCTGTGACCTCTGTGTAGATATGGCGCTTGCTAGTCTCTCCATTGCTAAGAGGTCAACGTACGGTTTACTGTTGCCAAATTTTTCGAACTCAAAACTATGTATATTTATGGATCACAAGAAAGGTCAATAGTGCTTCATATACAAATTTATGGAACAGCATACCTTTTACAAAGCTGTAATCTTGCTATGTGTATGAATAAAGCACTCAGTAGTAACAATATATTTTCTTGAAAAAGAAATCTTGTTCTCTGTATCGGAAAAGAGATGATATAAAACGAAAATCTAACTTGATTCTCAACTTGACTATAGCTTAGTGGGAAAGACTTTGCCAAGATATAATTCGGTCCCATTAGATATATCTGATGCATGCCTTGAAGCACTTGATTATTATGGAAAAATTTGCACCTTCAAGAATTTTTATCGCGTAAAAAAAGCTGAAAGCGAGGTAAGATTTTCTGACCTTAACAGAATTGTGTTTCGTAAAAAGAGATGTTCTTATAAAAGCAACTTAGCTGACGTCGTATGGTTCCCTAGGTGGCCTTACATATATAAACAGTAATTATTATGTAACTTTCCCTAAGTCAGCATGTAAAACATCAATTTGCGAGCAGTTAGAGAAGGTCATGAAAACATGACAAGCAAATTCTCAAGGGTTTGTTAAAGTTGATTTCAACTTTAGAAAGGCATGAAAGTAAGTTTGATAATAGAGTTTTCAGCCGAAAAGTTCTGTGCTGGATATAAAGTTGGATGATTAATAGCAAGCGACAATAAACGTTGTTTTAATTTTTTTTTAGAGTTTGGAGTTTTTGTTACTATTTGTTTCGTGTGAAATCTCAGGTAAAGTGAGCCTGGACCGTGAGGGAAAGTTTCGGAGTATATAAATTTAAAGCTGCACTCAAAAGCATAAGCTTGGTGACATTATGAAAAACACGGTGCCTATTAGGCAACATAGTAGGAAGCATATAGCATAAATTGTCTCTGCAATATAACGTGATGTGCGTTTAGTTAAAATCTTCTAACACTACGACTGTATCAGCAGACATTGAAGCTTGAGCCACATCATAAATGAAGCCAGTGTATTTCTTCTAGATATAAACATCCGGCTATGGTAGAATGTAAAAACGAAAAGACTTGTTTTACCAATTTTTTCTCCACTGGCAGTCAATTTAACTTTAATAGAATTTGTAAATTCGAAAACAAAAGATGAAAAAGCATTGCCCATGCGAACGACCGGTTGTGTTTATTCATATAAAAACGATTTTAATGATAAAGTTCTTCATGACTTTAAAGTTAACTTTAGGCAGTTATAAGCGGTCGGTTTCTTTCTCGGTTACATACGTAAGTAGGCAAGCTGTACTACGTGTGTGGCATTCATTTTTCAACCAGAATTGCTTTCAGTCGTTTAACTAACATCGTTTTGTTTATAAAAAAAAGCATTAAACCATTGTGCAACTTTCCTCCTCGCCTTTGATTTTTGTTTTCGTTTTATGACAATACAGAAATTTTCTGGGTTATAGACAGGCTGGCTGACCTGAGCAACATTGAAAAGGTTTAATATCTGGTCTAAAGGATACTGGTTTGAATATGATTTGATCATTGGAAACTATCCAAACTATTAATAGGCCATTGATATTGTTACGGTAGTCCCAAATCCAGCTCATTCCCAAGAGACCAGAAGCAACCGCGCGTAAATGCTACAATTGCAACAAAGTTCAGCAGATTGCTAGTTAACGTAAATTTCGGAGGAAGGATTCGTATAAACATCACACTGAAGGAGATAAATCGAGAAAATTGCCGGATGACTGTGATAACCAGAAACATGTCGAGAGGACCGCAATGACTCCAGAATGTACAAAAGATCGCGAAGGGCGCATGCGGAACAGAATGCTAAAGAAAATATCGTCAGTCGGATCATGGTACAGGCAAATGTAAAGTTCTCGAAGGATGGCGTACGAAACGCGCAACTTGCCGACGACGATCTTAAGGTAATAATTGCCGCTAAGAAAGGTAAACGTGTTGGCAGTGAACAAATCGACAGGGAAAGCCACATAGCAAAAACTTATTGGGCCCAATTGGAGAGCCTAGTTTGCGAAGACGGATGTCATTGGAGGATGTGGTACAGTAAAAATGGTTCACACAGAAGAAAGTTGTTGGTGATCCCAAGAGCCAAATCCAAAGAAATCAAAGAAAAACACTACAGCGGTCCAAACGGAGAGCACTTTGGGTTATGAAAGTTGTGAAGAGAATTAGATCGGGATTCTACTGGATAGTGTGCCGCAAATCAGTAGCATGGAGTCATATCTATGAGGAAAATTGTAAAGCACAACATCGAGAAATAAGCTGAAAGACCAAAGCCAAAGTCAAAACGATTTGCGGATAGAAATCAAAACGCAAGTGAGAAATTGACGGCCGGAAATAACGGGAAAGCGAGTTTTGTTGACGGAGACCTGGTACAACTATATAAACCATCGCATAGTCACATATTATCAGCAATTTTGCATTCTAAGTGGAAAGGACCATACAAAGTCAACACCAGGATAACTGATAGAGTCTATCGCATCCAGAAACATCAGCTAAAGGTAAGGTAGCACGCGCAAATAGACTGATAGATTTTGGAAATCACCTTGTTGGGGACGAACAATATTAATTAGAGTATTACGGAAACCCCAAATTCAGTTGATTCCAACTAATAGATTTTCCCAGAAAATAAATTTCCTTGAAAGAGAGAGAATCAAAGAGTACATTCGAGGCGTATCGTGCAGCTGCCGGCCGAAGAAAAGGGGATCAACGGATTAAAAGTGAAGCCATGAACTTAGGTAATACTAACATGCTTGTAAAAATGTGTATAAATAAACTATTTGCGGAAGACAGAGAGAGTCGGACATTTGAATCAAAAAATAATATTACAGTTGAAAAGTCGAGAAAATTGACAAAGTAAAAAGTAAAAAATCGTAATCTTTTAAAGAAATTGGCTTTAAATAAAGAATCTTGAAATGAGAACAATCTTGATAGAAGATCCACGCTCTAGCGATACGACATATCGACAAAAACGAATTTATAAACAATATGTTATGATAACAAACTCCTTAATTTTTAGACGCAAATTAGGAATATTTTTGGGCTAGAAGGTATGGAGAAAGGCAGCGTTGTAAGCTTGCGTCAATTCAATGACTATATACCTATATACCGAGACTCTAAAAACTATGTGGACAAAAGAGAAAATTGTATAACAGCATGAAATCTGTCATCCTTTCTGTCTGTCTGAATATCCAACAACTGAGTTTTTTATTTCTGGGGTACTCATAAGTGCCACTTGAAGAGGATCGGAGAGACGGATATACGCGTCATTGCTGAGCTAGCTAGTTCGGTATGGGGGGTTTTAAATTGTTGTCTCACAGACTCCATAGACGGTTACACGGACTATACCGGACGTATACTGAACGGGCACATCATAATCGCTGGTCTATTCTGTACCCTACGCTACCCATGTTCCCCTTGGGGAACATATCCGACCATGTTCTTCTTCATTCAGCTTCCCACATCAAAGTCCTCTTTTCCTCCTCCACGCCAAAACCGCAACAGAAAACTTCCCTACGTTGAACACCTTTTTAATAACTAAGATTAACAATCCCACTTATGCAAGGTTGCATCTATAAATGTTGGAAGATACAACCAATTGTTACACCTAATAAAAGTAAAAGAAAGTGATGTGGATCAAAATCCAATATCCAGTGCTAACGAACGTGCGTATGGATTTAATTTCCATGTCGCTAGTCAAAGCCAAAAGTCAACACTTGTTGCCTACCACTTCATTGTGTGCATGAGCTAGATAGCACAACAGTAATATTGATACTCGCTTTTCACAGTTCAGCAAAAACCTCATCAGGTATATCAGCAAACGACGTTATTTATTTATGCTGAACAATTCAATTAAATCTATCACAGTTTTACGTTTTCGTGCCTTTGAACGGCGAGATTTTCAAGATTCATCGATGTCTAAAGGTTTTGCATCCATGCGATTGTCTACAATATGTTTTCTGGAGAAACAACATGATGACATCAAAAGTTATAAATTGAATACTGTCATATATAGAAGATAAGCTTGCAGCCTTCTCTTCGATTCGTGCTATGCAACAATTTTAGGTATTGCATCTGTTTTAGCAAGATGAGATTTTTACGTTAATGACTTAGTCTCTGACAGCAGTTCCATTGATCAACCAATCAAAATACGGCAGAAGGTTACGTCCTTATTGTGTAGCTTCATAATTCAAAAATGGTGCTCAAATGATTAAGCCCTTTCACATAATATTGCACCATCAAGTTATGAGCAGTTGCTTAAATGTCTTAATGGAATTGATTTAAGGAACACTTTGAGTTATATTTGGAATTCTAAAATCGATATTTCCATTCTTTTACTTTCACCTACGGCAATAAAAAACCGTTTAGTATTCTCTATTATACCTCGTCTACAATGGCCAAAATATTAATGCAAACCGTATAGAAAAACAACTTGTAGAAAAATGAAAGCTTACTCCAATTATTGCATTCTTCATGGTCCCATTTCACATCTAATTTTTCTTTCGTACGCAGATTCGCAGTTTCCCCTTCGTATCGATATCAAAAGCAATAATATTCATTCATGATTTATTCCCTTTGTGGTACATATTTCATAATACATGGCGCAGGTATCTATTTACGATCCAAACTGGACGTTGTTGTTAAAATCTCTTTACTTTGGGCGAGGTGCAGTACTCCAGCTGAAGTGAAAAGAAGAACGTTCTTTAGAACATTATCGCTTCATGCTTCAATGAACATGAAAGTCGGTCGGATTTATTGATTATTTTAGCGTGGCGGCGTGAGATGGTATCCAAATTTAAGACATATATAGCCAAGTCGCATCCAAGTACTTGCTTATAAAATTTTAGTGTTACACTTTTATAATAGGAATGAACATATCTATTTTACCGCTGCAGGTAAATTCCTCAGCTTCTGGAAATCAAATCCAACGCTCTAGTTCACAGAAGTGAAGGCTATATTAAAAGTTAATGGAATTACACGCGCCGACACGAAGTTCGAACACATCGTTTGCAATCTGAACGCCGCACCGTAAGATTTCGTGTCGCGCTTTATATTAAATCCGCCGTAAGGACAACGCAAATACGACACTCTCAAAGCGCGAATCGTAAGCACTTATTTTTGTCAACTTATGAGAAAGTCGGATTTAGGTCAAGCTAGTGGTACAGTTTCCAAGGTCGCGCATGTGTATTGCGCAAATGCCTCATAATCTGAAAACCATGTCGATTAGTAAGAAGGGAATTTTCCGACCTGTTGACGAAAATGGATGCATCAGGAAGACGTTTCTGGCATCATAAAAATCTTTCAATGGCATTACCACGATTCGTAAAGCCGGCAATCCAAGCGCAGGAATACATTTTGAATATCTAGACACTCGAATATTTTTAACCGCCGCCCGGAAAATACCGCTTACAATCACATAGAAGGTCGGCCAGTCCATGATAAATTTCGTCGTGGAGTTGTTGAAGAGATTGCCGTCAGCTTAATACAATCACAGTTCCTGATCGCTATGCTGATAGCGTTTTTTATCTAGTCAGAGCTTTTCTTTAAGTTGAGGTTCACGCCGATGTCATTCCAAATCAGTCATAATTGCAGCGCTTGGGCCGTATGAATAATTTTTTAACGTTTCATAGATACCATTTGTTTTTTCTCAGCATTTCGCACGGTCCGAAAAATCACCACCAGCGCTCACGTGAGTTTTGTATTATTATTATTATTATTATTATTATTAATTTCGTCAGAGAAATAAATTCTAAGACTAAACTCTTAAAAGCACTAGCATCTAAGGCTATCGGCTTTTTATTAAAAACTCTACCGCACTTGAGATTCGAACCCACGACCATTGACTTGCTAGTCGAGATTCCTCCCCTTCGGCTACTCAGGCGGATTGAGTTTTGTAATCATTTCAACGGCCACGGAATACAGATCAAGCCAGAATATATTAGGCGGAGAGATGTAATATAGCTAACGGTTGGCCTTTCGCACAGTAGGACATCGACTTTGAGATATTATGACGAAAATTGGTAAGCTAACGTGCTTCGGAATAGAGATGAGCCTTATTGAAGATGGTTCGAATTGGATCATTCCATGAGTTCTCATGTAACACCACGGTTTGAGATATCGTTATACGATACAATATTAAAATTTTAAACGTTTCTCGGAAAAAGTCACTGAATTATAATGTTTCGGCATTCTAAAATGTTGTGAAAAATTTCGATCGGATGGCATAATTTCTGAACTGAGTACTCTCGTGGTAAAGTTATCTAAGTTACAATATTCCATGGTGGAAATTGGCGTTTAACAACAATCTGAAATACAAATTAACTTTATAGCTATTTTTACATATTTTGTTTACCGTCCCTTAGAAGAGTTCTGACGCATAATAATCTTTCATATGACAAATACATCCAATTTTTTTATATTTTATGACAAAAATTTGTCCACAATGCTAATTTGACAAAATAATTAACGGAATCAAATCCATCATTGTGCCTTGGGCCTATTTTAGCAGCCAATTCTATCTTATTAATAGTATGTTTTTGCCAAGAAGATTTAATTTAAAATATTTTGTGATGAAAATTGGTGCATAGTAGCAATCCGTAAAAATGAACGACAAAGTCTAAATAATAAATAGCCTTCTATGACGAAAACAGCCGAAAGATAATAAAACCCTCTGTATTGTACCGAAATAAATGAATAAAAGTGCTTGGTATAGCTCCAACGGGAAAAGTTTTGCCACCAACACATATTTTTTTTCTTCTCTTTCTCAATATTACTCAAAAATTGTTAAGCTTTCCTTTCTTCCGCGAGTTTAAATTTATTTTAACAGTAAAGGATTTCGCTTTTGTATATATAATCCTTTTACTTTAGCATATAATACTCCAAAGGTCCTCATTTATATCAGAGAAATAATATCAACCATTGCTCTCGTTTTATTTTTAGCTACGAAGTTAATTTTTCCTAATGTGAAAATCTACACTACTAGTATTAACAATAGAAAAAACTTCGTACAAAAACGTTCCTCTTTTTTTAGGTCCCTACTCATGCTATTTTTCTTTCTCCATGATCTTCTACGAAAATCTGAATTGACCAAATTGAAAATAAACAATGCTAAACAGAAGACATGTAAAAAAATATATTTCTATTTACCGCGAGATTGCTGAGAATTATGTGTAAGTAGTGAAATTAAATCGTCAACTAACAAACTGGCACTAACCTATTAACAAATTAGGATCTGCTATTGGCGACCGACGGCGCAGTTGTAGATAACGGAATCCGTCGCGTCTTACACTGATAGTGAAATTTATCTTTTTGCCTCGCTAAAGTTTCTGAGCAATAAAAGGTGCTCCGACTGAAACATGTGGTTGTATCTTGCAACATTAATTAGAAATATAACAATATAGAAGGTAAGATTGTTAATCGCACCCGTTGAGAAGTGAATGACATTTAGAGGAAAAAAGGGGAAAAGAAACTCTTTGCGGAATTGGAAATAATAGTTTAAATTAGTTTTCTAACTTTTTTTCGGTAAAACAATTTCGAAATAGTTCATGTTATTAAAATAAATGAATAACGACCTGCACTATTGCTTACGCAAGTCAGCATATTTATCCGAAACTGACATGGATAAACAATTTATTATGAACTTAGTTTATCTATATCTAGTTTATAAGCTCATCAGTTCAGTATATAGGCTACTTTTCAATTTAATCAAACAAATGAAATTATCGACCGAGCAATATATCATGTCTTTCATGTTCTGGTGAAAGTGCCGGCATACCATTTTAACAAAAAATCTTCCTTAGCTTAATCCGTTTTCTTTAATTAATATAGAAACATTAATATTGTTTTTACTATTGAAAGCGACATTAATCTGGGGCAAAGAAACGATATAAAAATGTTTGTTGCTGTTGTTGTTGTATGAGAGGAAGGTAGATTAGAGGGGTCGTCGGACTCAACTTCGTGATCTGTCATTGCAAATCATGGGTCGAAAGGAACCATAGGAATAGTAGGGTAGAGAGCTTATGATATGACTGTTCGGTAAATGGATTTCAGCTCTCCGTTTATGCCTATAAGAGTAAAGCACGTGCACTTCTGTAAGATGTAACCGTCCGTGGAGAGTTCGTTGGAAAAAAATTTAAAGCACCTTCATATCTCCCGAACTAATTCGCTCATCAACGACACGTGCAGCCACCTCTGCTTTCGATCCTCTTCAAGTGGCACTTTAAACCGGACTTAAAATAATGAAGTCAGCAGTTCGATATTCAGGCAGGCAGTGAAAATTTCCAAACATTGCCATTACATGCTATAATGTTAACCGACAACGGGTGGGCATTCGTACATTCATAAGTGAATTCAAATAAGGAATTTTAAAGGCCACTGTTTCTAGGACCACTGGCTTTTTTAAATACTCACGGCGAGTGAGACGACAACTATGTGCCCCATAACGAAAGTCAGCAAACTTTCATCAAAATCAACCATTATGCATGATAGGATCTATAAAGTTTCATCGACCCAAATACTTCCCACATCTTCTCCGAAAGGATCGCTGATGCAAACACTGTTAATTCCACATTCGTTGTCCATTATTAGTTCACACGCACGTAGATCCCTGAAATTAAGTAGTTGTTAGAGTCATAAATAAATAACAAGGTATTGATACTATCTTCTTAATTTATGAGGTTATGTCCGCCTGAAATCATAATTGTGGCAAACTCTTGGTAAGAAGAAGATGCACAGTTCACAGTTTTTACTTACAATAAGTTTGCAAAGGTGTCAAGACTGAAATAAATGCAACATTTATAATATATTTCGCAATTTACTATTGTTAAACGCGACACAAGCATAGAACTTGAAATCCTATCTGGAACTTTTGAAATTTGTGTTTTACATTCCACCAAATACAAAATATACAAAAAGTTTACCAGCACAGCAAAAAAATGACGGTAAACCGCGAAACGTGTCAAGAGAAGCCCCCATTATACGCAAGATAGTTCCGTTTGTAGAAGTTATATATGTTTATGCGAGAGGTCGGGAGAATTTCTGACGCCGAATGTATTCTCTTCCGTAACATATTCTCCCTGCGATTAAAAAAATATACTAAATGAACTGAAGGAATAGGTTAAAAACTTTCGTTTGAAAACAAAAGCTCCAAATGGGTTCTTTTATGCTAGATTAATGAACGCCGCCTTGATCATATCGTCAAAAAAATCTCACGAAGTCATTCAAAAAGGACGCAAACACACTGGGGTGGCGTTAGATACCACGATTAAGTTTTTTTCAATCTCACAAACTCCCAGTCTTTTTGTCTCTTATACCACCAACTGCGCTTCCATCTTACATCTACTCTCAGTTCACTTTCCCTTCCCTTTTTTCCACCATAGTGAAATAAAATTTATATGTATTAATTAGGAAACATGCCTTTTTAACCGTACTGGCAATTTTTACGACGACAACACCAGAATAAAGAAAAGAGAGGAAATATAATAGAAAAGAAAAAAAAATGCATAGATAGATGTCAATAGAATTCATCGTTTTGTCCTAGAAGAAATTAATGTGTAAATTGGTGTTAATAGCTGGGATATCATTAAGAGTTTACCAGCGCTTCGTTTCATGACATTTCTTCGCAAATAAAAAAACGATAATTGGAATAGCTTTTAATTTTTGGGGAGAATAAGATTGTACGAAAGCTTACGTTGCTTCGAAATAGGTAACTCATTTGGTAGTTTGTAAAACATTTACTTTACTCTGAGAAGAGGGAAGAAAAAGAGAACAGGTGCCTCGAGGGTCGTAATTCCGTTAATTTGTCGATCTATGTGTGATCTCTGCGGTGATTACGATGCACTTCGTAAGCCATGCGGTGCTAATGACCCGACGCCCAATTAGTGAAATATCTAAGAGAAAAATGAGATGCTCACCAAAACTTTACTCTGTCCATAATCAGTTTGGCAACTCTACGCGCGCAGTGTAGTCGTCTTTGATTTTTTCTACAATTAATATTTTAATTTTTCTTTGAATTTCTTGGCTATTTAGCTTTATTGTACACTAAATTTATAAAACTCTTTCAGAATAAAGTGAGTGATTTAAAGTAGAGGAAGTATACTGCCTTTACGCATCTCATTCACTTTCATTTCATTTGGTTTTTTGCAATCAAAACTTGAGTTCTGGTATAAGTCTCCCTTTTTTTTTTGTTTTTTTCTCTCTTTTTTTGGTGTTTGCAGTTGTGTTTTGCTTTCGATCTCTTGTTGCATTGTCAATGTAACGGAGAAGTTTGATTAAATTTGATGACAATCTTTGTGTTGTGAATCTTTTTCCATTTTGTTCTTTTTTTTTTCGTAATCCACTTCTGTCGTTTTTGACTGGACATGGACTGTAAAAGTTAGCGATTCCTCAAAGTCTACAAAGAACGTTAGCGTCTCTGCTATTGTTGAGTCGGTCGGTAACAAAAAAGTTACAAGTAAGCCGGCAAGTCCTTCTGGTTTGAGCTACGCTGAAGTGGCAAGGATATCTCCTCCCAGTGGCGTCGCTCACTCTACTTATGCGTCATCGTCTTAAACTAATAAAGACAAAAGTAAATCATCCTCTCCCCTTAGCAGTTCGAATGTGGATGTTGGCCACCAAAGTGGGCGTAGAAAGGCAACATTTGTGTCAAGATTGGCACCTGATACATCTGTGAATAACATAAAAAGTTATCTGGCGGCGATAGTCCCATCAGTCAATTTAAAACGTGTTAGCGCTTTCAAATTGGCTCCTTCTCAATCTAGAGCTATTTCGTCTTTTTTAATACTAGTTCCGACTAAAAACATTGACATGTTATTAAATAAACCTTTGTGGCCGGTTTGGCCCTTAATTAAGGAATTTATCCCTCGTGATTGACACCGCAACACTAATGCAGTAATCTTGTCGCTTTCAAACAACTAAATGTTTCTTCAAGCTTAATATCCCTCATTTATCACAATGTCAGGGGCGCGGAGTTTTCCTGTTTGGCCTTCACTGAAACTTGGCTAAAGCCTGATCTACATTCGTCGGAACTTTTCATAATTCGTTTCAGGTTTTCAGAAATCATCGATTGTATCGCGATGGTGCTTTGATTGCAATATCTGCGGAAGTTCCCCCCTCTTCAATATAAGTTCCCACTACTCCCGACGTTGAATTTATCGCCATTCGAGCGAAAATGCCTAATACACACTTATTTATAACCTGCTCCTATATTACCCCAAATTCTGATATCTCCATATATAAGAAACAGGACACCCTCATTTGTGAAGTGGCCAAGCAGTCCAAACCCAACGATATAGTCATAGCGTTGGGTGACTTCAATTTGCCTCCAGCTACTTGGTGGTACAGTGATAGTTCTGGCTGTTTGATTCCTATTTCGCTTATTAGGCGGCAAGGCATGGGCTTAATTCTCTCAACCGCCGATGTTATTGCAAATACCTTCAGTGCAACACATCCGCTCTGTTGGCTAATCCTAAATACTTTCTTAAATTAGTTAACTCAAAGAGACAAATTCCCATAAATCCCTCGCATGTTACTTTTAATAGCTCTGATTTCTCAGGTGATTTTGAGATCTCAAATCTCTTTGCTGAATAATTAAGACGAAACTTTTTGACTGCTAATTCCGATTTATCAGGAAACTATACATATCCGATAAGTAATTTGTTTTCAATTCCTAATTTGGTTGTTTCTGTGTACTTAATCTTGCGCTGTCGAGTTATGTGGTGTTATCTCAAAGATTTTTAACCAGTCCTTGAATTTAGGTGTTTTCCCTTTGTGTTGGGAGAGCAGTTTCGTTATTCTTATTCACAAAAGTGGAAGTAGACAATTGTTGAAAACTACAGAGGCATTGCTAAGTCGACTGTCTTGCCTGTACTGTTCGAGCCAATTGTGACTCAGTATTTGGCCTTTGCTATTAAATCGTATATTGCTTTACTCCAACATGGATTTCGAAAAGGAAGATCCATTACGAAAAGGCTGTGCATGTATTTGGTTAGACCTATACTCGAGTATGCCAATGTTGTGTGTCCTTCATATCGCTGCTACGTAGATTCAAATGAATTTGGGTTGGGACCCGATTGCCTCCTTGCCATCCTATGAACATAGGTTGCTTCTCTTATCCTTACCACCACTTGAGAAACGTAGATTTGTTCTTGGGGTTTCCTTCTTAATCAAAGTAATAAATGGTACTATTGGCTCGCCAGTATTACTTGGTGAGATAAGCTTTAATGTCCCTATGCGCTTCTCTAGGCACTTTACCTTGATTAAGTTTAGTCAATGTAAATACAATTATGAACTATTTAACCCGCTCAGATATGTTTGCAGAAACCTGAATGATATCTATTACTTATTTTCATTATCGGACTCTTTAAAGTCTATTAAAGCAACTTTCCTTATATCCGAGATTTACCTATGTCGTACTTAAACTAAATTTAAACCTTAATAAGTCATTATGATACGAAAATTAATTGTTGTGTACTGTTATCGCATGTTTGCCATGGCTTAGGGGTTCATTTGCAATTTGGTCCTGTACTCGTTGTAGATGTGGCTCTGTGTTAGTTGTGTACATGCTTCTTTTTTATTTTTACTTTATTTTCCTTCTTATTTACTTTATTATACTTACACTATGTTTTAATATGAATTAATATAAGATTTATCCTGCAAGTTGAACTCCACTGTCAATTTGTTTTAGTTGAGCTTCAAGTATAAGTAAATAAAATGAATAAATAAATAAGTAAAATAAATAAATAAACTTTACTCTGTCCATA
>NW_023998459.1:2017268-2017469 GCF_014805625.2 Glossina fuscipes | reverse complement strand
CTTCCAGACTTCCGGTCTAACGTCTGAATTCGTCAGTCTAGTCTCATTGTTGTGAATCAGTTCCTGCGGTAAACGACTCCTCACGGTTGTCCTTTACGTTGATACTTATCGATTACCAAGCTAACGACCATCCACCACGACCGTTTTAATTATCGAGAGAGAGAGAGAGAGAGAGAGAGAGAGAGAGAGAGAGAGAGAGAG
>NW_023998459.1:1990158-2017258 GCF_014805625.2 Glossina fuscipes | reverse complement strand
GAGAGAGAGAGAGAGAGAGAGAGAGAGAGAGAGAGAGAGAGAGAGAGAGAGCGAAAGAGATAAAATGCTGTTGATATTTCTTTAAACCCATTTGTCATGGGTTGCCCACCGACTGGTTTGGATGTGAGAACCACTCTGATTTCCGGTCAATTTATAAATACTGATAGTATATTCAAGTATATTTCCCAGAGAGAAAAAAATGTTGATGAATACATATATGTGCAAATATATGTTTGCCTAGATCTACGAGAGTAACACTCTTAATGAAATATACATATATATACAAAAAGGAAAAGGTAATTTTGTGTAAAAACTAACAATAATAAAGAAATATGTGTATATAAAACAAACTAAACCTGTCCGTGGGGCGAAAAATACCTGGATCGTCACAACATAATGACACTTTAACAAACCTTTATCGTAGTTTTAATTTTAATTGAGTTATAATGTATTTGCTAGCATTATCCAGGTAGCTTGGAAGAAAGCACGAGTTTCTTTACTAAATTGACATCGCAATTTCGTTGTTTTATGTCGGTGTAAATATTCTATTTACCTGCATATTTTTTAACCTATCTTATATCTATTTACATGCTTTCAAACGCCTGCAAAGTGATCGGAGATCGGTAATAAACCGCTAAAGGAACAATTTTTATATCAGCACATTTGCCAACTAGACACAGTGCGAGACTTATTGGAAAAGGTCGTATTCGAACGCCTGTTACTGGTGGCTACAGAAGAGGGTACTCTCTCGAATAACCAATACGGACTCAATATATCATGTGCGACGATAGATGCCATGAAGCATGTATTGGCGCTTGCCTCAAACACCATGACTGGACAGCGATGGAGAGGCAACGACAAAGAATATTGAAGAATAGTGAAAAACGCCCTTAGTTCGGTGGATTGAGGGAACATTCTTAAGGCCCACATAAGAATGCAGGTAGCACGGTATACGCCTGATGTCATGAAAAGCTACCTTTCGAACCGCACGTTGATGTACGATAGCAACAAGGAGAAGGAGTCTTATAAAATAAAAGCCGGCGTCGCCTAGAGATGAGCTATTTGTCCGCTCCTGTAAAGCATAATATACCGTGGCAATAATTATCGGCTTTGTCGACTGTATGAAAATAGGTTGTTTCTGCTGTCCTTACCGCGTCTTGAGAAACGTAGGTTTGTTTTTGGCGTTTCCTTTGTAATCAAAGTAATAAATGGTGCTAAATACTCGCCTTTATTACTTGGTGAAATAAGCTTTAATGTCCCTAATCGCTTCTCTAGGCGCTTTAACTTGGTTAAGCTTAGTCAGTGTAAACATAATTATGAGCTGTTTAATCCGCTCAGAGTAGTTTCAAAGACCTTAAATTACTTATTCTCGTTATCGGACTATTTAAAGTCCATTAAAGCAACGTTGCTTAATACGCGCGATTTACCTATGTCTTACTTAAACTAGCTTTTATCCTTAAAAGTCGTTACGATTGGAAAATGAATTGTTGTTAAGTATTATCGGTTGCCAGGCTTATGCATGTTTGCGATGGCTTAGGGGTTCATTTGCAATTTGGTCCTGTACCAGTTGTAAGTGTGGCTCTATGCTGGTTGTGTACATGCTTTATTTCTTTTTTTCCTTCTTATTTGTTTTATTGTACTTATACTAAGTTTTATTATTCGGGGAAATATTCGGTACGGTCATCACGGACGGTATGGTCATTGGTGGATCGGAGTAAGTGTATGCTGCTTTCTCCGCACAATGTCAATTGATGCAGCATGCGTCATGTCAGGCTACCAACAAACACAATGGCCCGCCAACTAACAAAATTGTGGAAGAAAGAAATTTGAGAGAAAACTCATGTTAGGAAAAGTAAGCGTTTCACGGAGGGATATATGTGCGCATGGGAACGAGTCCGCACAGGTGTGCTGGGCACAAGATTTCATGAATGTGAAAAGTTGGATCAGAAGGTAACCGGGAAGCATTTTATTACAGAAAGGTATTGTAATGTTTATGATAATGAATAAAACACGCCTTCCTAGACTGTTCACCTTTCCATTACGAAAGATGGAAAAATGATTATTTTTGGAGAGCGAATGAACCCACAAAGCTTTTTTAAAAGTATGACGCGATCACTGTCTGGAAAAGCGCTAAAGAGGCTTTTTCTGTTTGCGTATATTGTTTTGTAACATACGTTGAACTAAGGCGTAAATTCCCCATTTCTTGTGTTACATCTACTTTGATAGTTTGTTCACTTGAAAAAGGCATTTATTGAGAAAAATTGGTACAATCTACATATTAATGAAAATATTTTTGATCGTTTTCTATATCTTTTTCCTACCTTTGTGGATAAAGAAGATCAGCACGAAAAAGGAATACCGTGAAACGATGTGGATAGACGACTTATGTGAGCACTGAAGACGTACCAAAAACTTCCATAAAAGCATTAGAAAGTTCGAAACAAGAAAATTAGCAGAAGGGTATAAACGACGAGCTAAGTTCACATTATGATAACGGTACATGGGAACACGTTAATTTGGCCGAAGGAAAGAAATGAATTAAAAGCAAGAGGACTTTCAAGATAAAGAAAAGCTCCCTGAGCGAAGTAGAATGCTACAAAGGCAGAATACTAACACAAAGTTATTCTCAACTGCTGACTATTAAGAAACTTTCGTTTCATTCAAGAACACCTTAGCTTTGGTTGAGAAAAAGCTTATAGATTGGAAAACTCTTCATATCGCCTAAAACAAACTAGTACAAGGTTGACGGCACGCTAAACATAATAAATCGTAGTCAAATGAAATGTGTATTTTGTACTAACTACAAGATATCAGAGAATCATGTCGTATATGTAGTAATTTGCGTAGGCGACATATTCATATATGCAAACAATAAGAAAAACAAAGAATATATTATAAAGAACCTTTGCGACAAGAAACAGTAATATAGGTGTGCTTTGATTGATACTTTTCTGATTTGTCGAGCATTTTTACTGGTTACGATCGTATCACCACCCAATGCAAACCTAAATGGTTCCAGTTCAAGCCCGATGAATCCGTTTAGGACACTCATTGCAATATTGTTGGCGCAGCCCGATGGGCATTACTGCCCCTATTTCCAATTAATAATAGCTTGCGTAATTCGGCAACCGTGGCAACGTTTATGGTATCGAATCCCGTAAATTCTTTTTGTGAAAACCTCTCTTTGCACATGCGCTTACAGAAATGAAAATCCACCATTCTGGATAAAGCAAAGGATAAGAATAGGAACAGGATGGAAAGACAAGCGGCAATAACAGTTAATATTGGTTGTGCTAACGTACCTTTACGTTTCGCTGTTATTTTTTAATGTATTTTGTTTCCATATGACATTCAGCTAAAATAAATTAACAAATGAAAACGTAAATATTATTAATAACTATTAAAAAGCATTTAAAGAAAAATAAATTATACGAACAAATAATACGAATAAATATTACTAAAAAAATAAATAAATAGCGAGATAAAAAAGAATAAAAAGCATGTGCATATGCCGCACGGAGGCACACTTACAGCCTGCGTAAATGCTTGATGGTAGTGAACGGATATCGAATCAAATCAGTAATAGTGACAAAACGCAGTTTAGTTTTGGAATCTTACGAAGATATCAAGATTAGAAGCTAATCTCGATATGACGTACACAAAGAGCGTGTATTTAGAGGACTTAATATGATAGAATTTAAAGAATCCAATGTTGACATTAAGTTATACACATTGTTCAGATTTCTGTCAAAGAATTCTAAAAGGATTGGAAAGCTGGTAATTATATTTACAATGACTAAACTTTGTGAGTTTTTTCCAATTAATGTCGGCGAATGGATAGTATCATGTACTAACTTAACTACGATGCAAGAAAAAGAAGAAAGCGCGTTCCCATCCAAATTCCTAAAGGTAACGAACAGAAAATGGTTTTGAACTAACTTTATTGAATCTACGTTGTGGTTATAGGAAAAGGACCGCACGATAGGGGCATACTCAAGTAGTGGTCTTATTAAGCTCTCATTATCTAAAAGCAAAGAAAGATGAAACTTGATGCACATTGAATTTAAGGACAGGCGGGGTCTTCTGTCAAAGGCGATGAATTATTTACCACAGTTTACAGATATAGATCTTCATTTAAAGCTTGGAACGAGTGGTTAAAACTTCAAAGCAATGCAATAGAAGTGAGCATACTGGCGTATTCAAAAATATTTTATCTTACGCTTTGTAACTGCATTAATGTAAAGTCATGTACAACTCTTTTTAAGGACGCTTTGAACAACCGTTTAATAAAAACTGACCTGGCTTTATTTAATCTATTTTCTCTAATTTTTGTGAATCGATGATATAATCAGTATTGAATGGAGTCCTCCTTGAGAGTGAAAGCTTCTTACAAAATTTTTAAATTTTATAAAAGGGCTTATCCATATCAATACGTCCAAAGGGAAGCTATAGGTGTGGAGTTTGAAGATCGATACCCTATGGTTAATTGATTCAAACGTTTTTCTAGAACACGACGTCCATACAAGACCCACTGAAAATATACTTGCAAACAAAGCAAGTAAATCATATGAAGTTAGTCACCGTTGATCTTGCTTTTAAGAAGCCACGCTTAACCGGAGAATGATAAGATTTGATAGCAGAAGCCAAATGCTGAGCATCAATACGGTCGAACTATTCGTCAGAGGGTTGACCTATCGTCAAGTTATGACTTCGTGTTGCTAACTGAACTCAGGTTGGATATTTTTCGACGTCAGCATCAGTTTAATATGAAGAGAATATAATTCATAATCAGTGGAGGCATTATAATTATACACGCGACAGAATATGAATACCTCTGACATAGTTGTTCTTCATATTTCCTCAATTTATTCGATATTAAATAACGTTAGGCAAGTACATATCAGTATATACAATTCATCTATGAGTAACGTTACAGAAACTGAACATAAAGCAATTCAAAAATTTATTTTCGGCCACGACCAAATCTTTATATTAATCAAAGTTATACGTCGTATATCGCAGTGACGTTCGCGATATTTCATTTCAAATTGACACAGTTTCTCGTATTCTACTCTCTGCTAAGAAAACACGAATCCTCCGAATATTTATTTTAGAATTGTCATATTTGTAGACAGATGTTACTTCTTGATATCCGAGATATGCAGAATAAATTGTTTATGGTACGAGTAATAAGGAGAAAACATCGCAAAAATATATAAAAAATCATTTATAACCTTGTGCAAGCGTGCCCGAATTTTTCAATTTTTGTGCAGTTGCTGCATGCATGCAAATTTTTATCTTTCACCTGTTGTAGTATATGAGTATCGAAACTGTTTTTATTTTTGAAAACGGAAACGGCCTCAGGTCACACTGTTTAATACCGATTTGCGATTTGCAAACACTTCAAATGGTCTGTCAAGCTTCAAGACGATTTTTTTGAAACCAGGAGAGTGTTTAACACAGACATTACACATCCAGACAGAAAAAAATGAATGCATAAATCGGCTTAGAATTTAATGTTGATGAAAAATTTGTACACTTAATGGAACTTCTTCTGGGTGTTCCAAACGTTTTGACAAATAGATATACTACTTCATTGATGGGTATAAAAAATTAATGTAAACATCTTACAAAGCTTACAATTTGATGGGTTTCCAAAGCAATGTCACTAAACGTGAGCCTATTAATCTGTCATAGCACACCCTAAACCGGTACCGTGGCAACTACAATGAAGCAACTGAAAATGTGGGCAACCCCAAAAGAAAAACGAAGAGAGGGATATAGCCGTCTGAAGAAAACATAAACGGTTATCTTCTCGCAAAGATCAGATCCATCAATTTGACGTGTGTCAGCATTCTGAAATAGGGTCCATCTCAGCATAGGGCTATCTCGTCCTTTAAAGTGGTAATTCCGACTGAAAACATGAACAATTTTTTTAATAAATAATTGTGCGTTGTTAGTTGGTTAAGTTGTTGGATTGGTTGGCCGAACTAATCACGACGTTGAGTAAGTTTCGGGTTAATTCCTGAATGTTCTGAAAAGATGATCTCTTTTTCTGTGTTAATATGTTTTGGAATCTGTAGATCACGTTCATGTTGAGTAAGATTTGATTGTTCAGTATGGTGTTAGTCTTTCTATTCTGGTTCATTAAGTCATTTATTTCATTATTAACTTTTTGAGTGTCCGTGTAGTACACACAGTCAATATTTACCGTAGTTAACTACTATCGTCGACCCTAAGTCATTCTTTTTTCCTACTTTTGGGTGCTAAGAGATTTAATATCGTGGTTTATTCTCTAAATTTTAGATTCGTTGCGTTTATTGCGGTGTCTATAAAGTTTGTTGTTTTAAATTGCCGTCTGTGATCTGTATGCATCTACGATGTGTATAATATTTTTATAGCGGGATATTGTTTTTGCCATTTATCGTTTTATTGGGACGATGTTTTGGGTTTCCGGTATATATGTTACGTCAATTTTTGATGGTTTTCAATATTAAAAGGCTGTAACAGATAACCTTCTGCAATACAATGTACGTCCATGTGCACAATAGTTAACGGTTTTGTTGACGTTTCGGGCTCCGCGAACATTGGGTTTGGGGGTCTTCTGTCGCACATTAGGGTTTGATAGGTATTGCAGATGTTTTAGATGTTTCTTGTGTCTGGCAGTTTTCTTTGCGTCTTTTGGATAAATTTCGATTTACTGGTAGCCGCGGGCCCAGCATGGAGAAATACACACTCCTGCCAAGTTTTTCCATTATATCAATTATATTTGCTATGAAGTATTGTTTTCGCGTTTAATTTGTGTTAATATATTACTAATCTCCATTTCTATACGTCGCTCTTGAAATTCAAATGGGAACGGTCCATGATAGGAAGCTCGGTTTTATAATTCCTTGTTCCAACATTTTATGTATTTGTTTTCGCACCTCTTCAATATCGGTACGGTTTGGTGTAAATAGAAACTGGTGAAAAACCGAGGTCATTTTTGAAAAAATTTCTTCGAACTTTTGTACAAGGTTTGCGCTTCCTCATTATTTAAATGTTCTGCATTTATTAGTTTGGAAATGTTGCTTGTGATAAAAGAAATAGTGGTGTCTGTACGACCTTATGGATTTCTATAAAATCCTGTGTGTTATAACATATTGTTTTGATAGGTTGTTCGATGCAAATGTTTTTTTCTTCATTCGAATCGCTAGTTATTTTTATGGTATTATTATTATTATAATTTTAGACGAATGAAATAAATTCTTAGACTAAAAAAAAAGACATTGAGCACTAGCAGCACAGGCTATCGGCTCTTTTATGGTATTATTGACATATTTTGCTCTGCAAATATCTGCGCAGATAAATAGATTTCATTTTGAGGGAAAAATTCGCCATGCTGGGTATCTAAAGGATTTTTATAATAGCTTTTGAAAGTGCTTGAAGTTAGTTTGGGTTAAAAATTAAGCTGTCTTTTTGAATTACTTGTCATAAGCAGCTCGTTGCTTACGTCTATTATAAACTTTAATTTATCTAGAATGTTAAGCCCTAATAATCATCAAGCAATTATAAAATTCAAAAATAAAGAAGTCCATTTGTCTTTGTATTTTAAATTCCGAAAAAAATGGTAATGTGGCCTTTTCTTTTATTGAGTGTTGGCGTGGTGAGTGTGATTGTGATTGGGTTGCAAGTTTGACATCCGTTGCTATACATTCTGGGAAAAAGCACCGGTATCGATAAAGGTCTGCTACATGCGGATAAAATATTTATATATTTATGTATGTCCGTGCCTGTTGGTAGGTATCCTCTTGCATTGCGGAGGCGAAACACCGACAATTTTCTTTCTCTCCGATTTCATTGATTTGATGAAACTTGCGGGATTAGCTAATATGAAAAAGTGTAAATTATATTTTCTTTCTCCGTTTTTTACAAAATAGGGAACGAAAAAATAGTAATTTCAAAATATTTTGTGCGCACTTGAGGAAATAAAATTTCAAATAATATTTTTAAAATATAATATATATTTAAAAAAATTTGTTCTTTTTACTTTCTATATTATTGAAAAAATGTTCTTTCGTTAGACAATTTAATGATATATAAAGTTTTATGTCTGTGCATATATAATATTGTTAATTGTGGTATATATATTTTTTTAATATATAGCTTAAATTGTACTTAATATTTACCCTAGTATGAGGGTATGATGAGGAGATGATTGAACTTACTGTTTTCAGCTTTGAGCCAGGTAATATAATCGATGGTACACTTGTGAATTTTTTTTTTTTGCAAATTAGTTGAATTAACGACAAAATACGTTGTTATTTGTCTGTCACGGTGTAGTGCCTTCTTTTATTATTACATTTTCACATCAGCGTACTTCTCTTTAAGATGAAGTTTATAAAAAATTTTAAATAGGTTTAGTTGATTTCGGAGAAAATACCATCAAAAATGCTCACTTATGGTCTGTGAGTTTAAGGACTGCAAGAGTAAGGTTAAAGATAATTTTTTGGTTGGTTGGGCTAAGTCGGTTGATGGTAGACGTAGCTCGCACGCAGGCTTTTATGGTACTTGGCGATATCAAGTTAATCGGTATTACAAACTGTGACTTATTGACGCTGCAACTTCTTTATATCATATACGCTTAATGTAGTTTATGATAATTTCTCAATAACTTGTGATGTGGTCATAGGTATGAATTTTATTAAGATATGCAACTGCATTTTGGAATTTAGCCAAGATTATGACTACGTTGTTTTATGCTCGCACACTTTCGCACAATAAGTAGACGTATTTATTGTTAATACATGGAATTACAATATAGCCCTACCATCTAGATTTGAAGCAGTATCAAGAACCTCGACCAGGAGCTTTTATAGCAAGTTCGTTGGTAAAGGCTGCCAGATCATCAATTCGTATTCTAAACACTAAAAACAATATGATTACATTAAACTAACGCGATGTAGTAACTATATAAAAGACATCGTTGGTTATCAAGCAATTACAAATGAACCGAGCAAATAACAACCAAGAAGATGTGAAGTATTAATAATCTTAAAGAAAAACTTCACAGAACACTTTAAGAAAGCTTTAACTAATCTTTGTTCTGACTATAGCGATAGCTTCTGCCTAGAATCAGAAGTAATTACATTTAATAAATTCTTTGAGTAAACGTTAAGGGTAATGGACAAACTATTGTTGTGACTTATGAGCTACGGGAGACCGCAAATCTATAAAGACGAAATGGGGGAACCATCGCGTTTCAAATGTAGTAGCCAGATTTCGTTAGCTCGAAAGAAATCTCTTACGAATTCCAAAGAAACGATATGTGGAGTGTAACTGAGTATCTGTTAATGGTACCCCGTCTACCTACAACAAAAAGCCCTCGAAAAATATTTTGAAGGCCACTCTGCAGCGCCACTAAGAGAGAATCGAGTCCTGTAAAGCCGGTCGTAAGTGCTTTAGCTGAGCCACCTAGTCCGGAAAATATGATGAAGGGAGTAGGTGAGGATATTTTATATTTTGTCAACGGATGGATGGAACCTACCTTACTGAACAAGCCTATTAGAAGTCCTAGGACATGCTTTACCCTGCCTTACCTATGGCCTCCTATGGCTCACGATGTCTGTTACAGATCTCGGAGTTATTTCAGACGACCTCTACGCTGCTTTCCTCCTATAAATCAATTCATTCATTCATTTATTCATTTCATTCATTTTGATAACATAACTCTGTAGGTATTTAATATCATAGGAAGAATGTGTAATAAAAAAAGGAGTTTTAGTTTGTATTTTGTTTGCATTTTCAGCCCTTCACAAATAAAAGAATCTTTTTTTTTGTCTTAAATTTTTTCAAAAGCTTTTTTATACACATATAGGCGGAAGCATACACATTCGGATTTCGTTACAGTTTGTTTCACCACTCTCACTAGTTCCTTTTTTTTCTAATGCCTTCAATGAGTGGCCATATGGATTATGTTTGGAATACAAAATTTGTTATATTGTTATATTGTTTGTAAGGTTTCCTTTTTTTCTTGCTTTTGCTTTACTATCCTGTATTCACAATCAAAATAATTTTTACATGCCTTTGTTTATACAATCAAATCGCCTTTTTCCCTTTTCTTTTTTTTAAACTGACCGTAAGTTAGGTATTTCTGTTTCTGGGTTTTTCAATGTTGTTTCTTTTTTTTTTTATGGCTCTGCTGCACCATTTTAATTCACGGATAGAAGAAAGTTCCAACTAAATCAAATTTTGAAAGTTGTTGCTCTTGGGTAAATTAAGTAGCATTCTCCTTTCTTTTTTTGTCAAAGTAATTTTTAACAGAAAACCAAGCGTCTACGCACATTGTTTTTTTATAGGATACCATCGCACTCTTTATTGCTCATAGGTTCTGTAGAATTCTTAAAAAACTTTTGTAAACATGATGAGAATAGAATAAAATAGTTCACTTTAGCTCACAAGAAAAAAAAAATAAAATTGCAATTAGTTCAGTATTATTTTCTTTTTTTTTTTCTCCTTTTAAACTCCGCTCAAACTGAACACTTCTAGTGACCATACCAGACTCTCCTTAGCCAATAACCAAAAGCCAAAAAACCCATCACCAAATCTTGCGCATTATTCTCTTTCTTCTTTCTTTTTCTCCTTTTTTTTCTCATTGCATCGATAGCGGCGAGCCACTATTTGCAAAAATCACGCGATGTCGCATAACGGCATGCCGTTACTACGACATTTCTGGCAACGGCAGACCGACAGATACTATCTCTGAATTTTGTTCGCGGACGTTACAAATTTTATGTGTATATAAGAAGAAGACGAACAAACAATTTATTTAAAAAATAGCTTAAAAAAATGTTGTTTAATAAATTGCGTTTCATCTACAGATTATTAAAATAAAATTATTATTTAATATAACTGCCCCTTTCCTTTTAACATTAGTCCTTGGCAAAACTCAACAAAGTATTTTTCCCCATAGCGCTTAATCTAGTCAATTTTTAAAAACATTATTAAAATATTGTTGTGTAGACATTTAATTACTTATGTGGTTAGGAAATAAATTACTAATAACTATAAACACTGTTGAAATTCGGTTTTAGTTGAAAATATTTCTTCTCTATTGTTCTCCTTTACTATTATTACTGAAGGGGGCAAATGTACAGAAGCCTTATATTTGTTAATACATCATATATTATAAGCAGATGTTTTCTATAACGCTTTTTCTTACTATTATTTCGCTTGTATATAAAACATCATTATTTCGAAAAAATGGTCACTTACATTAAATAAATTGTTTTCTTGCTATATATTGGGATATTCTAGTTTAAATGTTCTAATATTTTTTATTTTGTATTAAAGTAGTTCTCAGACTCTTGATGTTGTTGGACAGTCAGCCTCAGTTAGCCTTATCTGCTTTTATGCCTCGGAATTCTTCCAGTTGTGTCCTGCACGGTATGTTTGACAGTAATAGTCGGGAAAGGTCAATTAAGTGTCGAGCTATATTAGATTCCGGATCCCAAAATAATATCATTACTAAAAAGGTCATTCGACAGTTGTGTGTATCCCTAACAGCCAACACCATACAAATCCAAGACATTTGCAACAACAGGAATAAGGTTAGGGAAACAATTAACGCAAAGATTCGCTCAGGATTGGGAAATTACCTGACTCGACTTCAGACCTTCGTACTCTCAAATATTGTCCAATCAATGCAATTAGTTCTTGGACACAACCAGCTTGAATATTTCAAGCAACATTGTTCTAGATGATCCGCTATTCAACAGGCGTAGCGATATAAACATGCTAATTGGCGCTGAATTATATTTAGATATATTAATGGTCAGAAAAATTATATTGCACTACAACCTTCCCTCACCTCAGGAGACGGTCTTTGATTGGATGATGGCAGAAACCGTTCCTACAAAAAATTTAGAGAAGGTCACGTTCCCATTGTTCACCGAACGTCAATACAACATACAAAATTTTTGCCAAACTGAAGACATACCAGAATCGGGACGAACCATCTCACCCTCAGAAAAACTATGCGAGACATACTATGCTATAAAAACAAATCGCTATTCATGCGAAAAGTTCACAGTGACGCTCCCTTTCCCAAAAAATGCTTCAGCCTTCTAAGATTCCATACAAATGGCTATAAATCGTTTTTACGCTCTGGTAATGGGATTGACTAGGGATAATATTTTGAAACACGAATATACTAAGTTCAGGAAATCTCAGAATTTGTTGGCTATCATTGGAGTCATCTCAGAACCAACGTCAGCGAATTAAACTGTTTCCAGACCCACCGAAATGCTATTCATCCTCGAGAATGGAGCATTTTACAACTACACTTATTTTCGGACGCTTCCGAAAAGGTGTACGGCGCTGCGATTTATACAAGGTCAATCACTTAAGATGAAAAGACAATTGTGAGGTTGCTATGTGCTAAGTTCCATGTCATGCCCATCAAAGCACAAACAATCCCATAGTGTTGTGTACCATACTCCTCAACTGACAGCCCGTGTAAAGAAAGGTATGAGCTACCAAGACAAGTCTACGCTTTACTGGGCTGATTCGCAAATCGTACCGTGGTCCCGATCTATTGGGTTCGCGTCCCCTCGTCCTCATTTCACACTTTTGTGGCAAGGAAAGCGTCCTTTACAATATTGACTGCAAAAATTCTTTTAACTTATCAATCAATATTGTACCCTACACGCTTCGTTTTCAAACTACCGCCAGAATAATACCCGATAAACGGAACTTCAGAGGCTTGTGATCCCAAGAGAATCAGTTTCTCTTGTTGAAACCGCAGCAATTTAAGGAAGAACTATCCAAAAATAAACCCCATGTTCCTCACTCGATGCAAATTTCCGAATATCAAATCTGCTTTCTCTTTATAAGCTGAACTCAACCAGGCATCACAGAAAGGCACGTTATATTCAAGCCTGTTATTCCATTCACTGGTTCAGATGTTTTAACTTTTATCCGATCACCTAATTGATACGTTAGTGACTGTTAAACTGTCAACTGAACTTCTCACGGTAAACCTATAACAGTATCAATGTTTCCAAACAAGCACCAAGAGCCTCGGTAATTGCGGCTTGCTCGAAAAAAGTAATTATCTTTGTCCCATGACGTATCCACTATACAATACAGGAGCCGCTGTACAATGTCACAAGACTAGACTGAACACTTTCCAAGGCGTTATATGGGTCCATATAGATGGCAGGATGGGTAATGAAGTGATTCCCACAAAGTATCCAATTTACCAACATAGGCGGCATAAACACATCTGGTTTCTCTCTAAATTACACAGGACTTCATAAAGCATAAATCATTCGCCCTTAAGGCAATCCACTCACGCAAGCCATCACACCTATTAATCCCGGTCAATTCATCTGCATATTTGCAGCACATAGAAGGTCACTATCAAATGCATCTTAGAGAAATAGTATAATGGCAAAACATATTGAGAGAGCAACAAATGGAGATCCTTTTCAAAATCGAACAAGAACAACACCACAATTCCTCGGAGGAATATGCTGCGATAATTTGAGCGTTCTTTGCTACAGTGATCCATCTCGCGTATAAGTTTCACAAGAAGAGAGGAGTCAAGGCGCTCTTCCCATCATCGCGAGCCTAACTAACGATTTTGTAACTGCAACGCGGGCACTATACTCACGCTTACCTGCTCTTATATATGCCGTTCATCTTCTCGTTTTATTTTTAGCACTTTTATTTGTCTATTCATATTTCAAATTGAAAATTCTGTTTATATCTTTGCGAAAGATTCGTTTTTGTCGTTATATTTGCGTCATAAAATGACCGTTTGGCCATTCCTGCTATGATTTATTTACCCGTCAGCACGACGGGTTGCGCTATTGTTTGTGAATGTCAGTATATTTTGTCTGACTGACTCACGCATGCAGTTTATGAGGTAATCATTTTAGCATATAAGCATCTTTTTTGATTCAGTAAAGTAGATAAAATTATTATTTCAAATCAAAATCGCGTATTTAACTTTTTCTCTCTGGTTAAAGTGCCTGAACGCCGTTTCTTGAAATCGAAAATTTTTCAATAGCTCACACAAGTTTATGTGCTCGTGTGTCTCATAAGATAGGGGATTGACATTGTATTAAACCTACCTTTTTCCGCGTCCATTCCGATTAGACAACCCTCTTCTCTAGTGGCTCTTTGCATAAGCAATTCGTCTACTCTTCTTTCAGGCACAAATGTAATCTCGTCAACCACAAAAGTTATTGCAGGCACCTTTAAACCATAAAATCTTCATTTTTTACTAACCCTGCACAATTTTGCAGATTTTTCAACCCCAAAAGAAGGTCTTCCTTATCTGAATCTCCATCGTCGACATCATTTAATGGCCATGACTCCTCTGGAGATATAGAAATCGAGAATTTCTTTCCCTAATGTATCCGACGGCACTTTTCTGCTTCTGATGCCGATGCATCATATAATAGCGCGTGTCAAATCAGACGCTCTGTATACTTTCTGAAATTGATTGAAATTGATTTGAAATTTTTCAAAGTGACGTGTTACAAATTTTAGGGTCATAAAGGTATAATAATGCGTTGATAGCAAACTCTGACGAACTATGCGGTGTTATCACAAAGATGTTTTATTTTTGAAATTTTGCCTTTATGGTGGATGAGTAATTCTTTATATAGAAGTGTTGCCAAGTTAAGTGTTTTGCCTAAGTTGCTTAAACCAATTGTTATTCAACGTTAGCTTTTGCTACCAAATTTTTTATTTATTCATATCAGAATGAAAACGAAGGTCGATCATTGCGAACTTATTAGAGCTTACTTCCATCGCTTTCACAATTTTTTTTGGTTGCTTTCACACATATATCGTATACATATATTTCAGTAAAGCTTTTTTGAGACATAAATTGCTGCTTTTTAAACTACACAGCCTGGGTTTTCCTTTGTACTTATTGACGTATTTGAACTCTTATCTTCGTAATAGAACATTAAGATTTTTTTTCAACCCCATTGCATCTGACGAATTCCCCACGAACTCTCTTTCTCTCTATCTCTTAAGAAACCAACTTAACCCCCTTGCTATTTACTCTGATCATCAATGACCTTCCTTCGATGATTAAGTTCAGCCATACCCTGATGTACTCCGATGATGTGAATTTGTTTCCTTCATTTAACATGAAATCGCAATGTTAATTTCTCCAGTGAGATCGAGAGAGCTTGGTTCCTACTACTTGAAAAAGTGTAGGAAATTAAATATAAAAACCTGAAAGCTTTCCTTCTCCAAGTAGAATCTATTTTCGACTGAATATATCATAAAGTTGGAAAATGAGGATTCATTTATTGGTTTGATGAAAAACTTCGTTTTATTTTGCACACGGGGCTGTCTATAAATAAACCTTTACTTGACTTTATTAAACTGTAGTCTGAGCGCTTGACAACGTTACAAAAAGGCTGCTCATTACCTTGATGAGACCAACACTTGAATATGCCTTATTTCTAAGGTTTCCTTCCCATAGTTACCAGTTTGACTAAATAAAGTTAGTCCAAACGCAATTTTTGTTTTTTGCACTGAGGAGTTTGGGCCGGAATCCGCGTTTCTCGTAGCCTTCTTATGAAAATAAACTCTCTCCTGGTCGGAAAGAAGAAAATATCGACTTCAAATTTGGTAGAAACATTGGAAGTTCTTTCACGCAGGTTGGTATTAAAAATGGTCCAAATTTTTCAGTGCAGTGGAGCGTAAACTGAAAGCAACTCCATTTTTTTAAATAAAAATTTGTGGTTTTTTACTGGTTACTCAGGAATTAAAAAAGTTAGAAGACTGAAATTTTCCACATTTACTTTAAGAACGTTACAAGCGATTCAATTTTATTTTATTTATTTTGGCGTTTTATCCTTATTTATCATAACGCAAAAAAGACAAAATGTTTAAAACCAGTTTATACATTCCTCAAATCAATATATATTATCAATATATATTATCTGCCTAAAAATTAGTTAATTCTAAAATGAATACGACAGACAGCGCGATTACTTTTTCCTTAATAATACCAGCGAGATGGGTGTCAAATAAAAGAATATGAGTAGTAGAATGCAAAAAGCATTGTGGTGGGTATGCAAGTTTCGACCCTCGCTGAATATAAGTTTTTTACTTGCTTTCTCTTTCTTTTATTTACTTATGCATGAATTTTGCTTTTTTTATTTTCTTTTCTTTTCGTTTATATTTTATAAAAGTACTGATAATAAGTTGATAAGATTTATTTTTAAGAGTTAATCTAGCTTAGCTGTAAGTTGTAGTTTATGGGTAAAAAGCATTTTCTATCTATATATATTCCACACACTAACAACGTTGTCTGCGATCTGATATCGTATCATTTGGCCCCTTTCGGTCCCACGTTGAGCGTCAATTTTATGTAACGTTGGTGGTTGACTTTTGTGTAAGAAGGCAGAATTATTTAGCCAAAAAAGATCAAAAGGTCGGAGGCTGCGAACGGACAGATCCACGTGACATTTGGAAGTTAATTCGTTGGATAGGAGTGTGGGAATAGACGGTTATACTTTAAAAATATTCGTACTAAAATGGATCGACGAAACGTACTTACCGTACGGGATGGTCTTAAGGGCTGAGCTGCAATATGCCTTGCCCTTCGGTCAACGATTTTACATGAGAGACCACGAAGTTGGATCCTTAGACCGCTACGGCCTACTTTCCTCTTTCGATAAAGAAGATATTAACATATTTTTAATGTTTATAAATATATACACAGGAAATTGGGTTTAGTTATTTGTAGAGATAAGAAGAAGAATTCTTATAAAAGCAACATTCTCGTAGTTAGGACATACTTTTTGAAATAAAAACAAAGAATAATCGAACCATGTGTATATATATATATATTCTACTAATGTAAAGGTAATAATTTTTTGAAGTATAAAGTAGAGAAAAGAAAAGGGGACGAAAAAACTTACTAAGAGCACAGGAGCGCTGTTTGTATGTGTGTGTCGCATGAAGTTGTCACGAATGCAAATATCGCTAGCATTACTCACAGTTGACTTTCGATTTAAATGTTGATTAACTGTTTTTAGTTCTTTTTCATTATTATTATTATTATTATTATTAATTTCGTCAGAGAAATAAATGCTAAGACTAAACTACTTGAAAGCACTAGCATCTAAGGCTATCGGTTTTTATTAAAAAACTCTACCGCACTTGAGATTCGAACCCACGACCATTGACTTGCTAGTCGATAGTTCTACTACTCAGGCGGATAGTTCTTTTTCATTTGGAAGCTATAATTCTAAACTTTTCAATCATATATTTGTCACATTATTAAATTTCCGCCATTTGTGATTTGCCAATTTTTTTTATTTATTAGAATGTTTATGTACTATATTTATATCTTTTATTGAATAATGTGTAGCTCTCCACATCACCGTTTTAAAACTATGCATATTTGCACAAACGTTCTTTCCTTTTCCTTCGGGCCAACACTTTAGCCATTAAAACTAAAAAAAAAAATAGAAACGATTCACGCATATTTTTTTTATTCCTTACCTTAACGCAACAAACATAAAAATTTATGACAGCATTATTAACATACGTCATTTTTGTTCCAAACTTCTTGTAATCAATGTTCGGAAACAATACTTCAAAATATTTTCAGTTAAGATATTAATCTTCAATATTTAATTCTTTGAAGACACTGGTTATACCTCAGAGCATAGAAATTTTTGTCGTTAAGTTTTAAGTTTTTCTGACGGGAATTTTGGTGTCGGCGTAGTCTCTTCTCAGTAACTTTCACAAACATTTTCATTTTGTTAAATTTTCATACATTTCACACATTTATTTTAGACGTCTTAGCTTTTCTTAATACTGTAACTGACAATATTATTAATATAATTCTTTATATAAATTAAGGTAATTTTTTCTCTTTTTATATATAACTCGCAATTATATACTACTCTTTGTTCATTATTCATCATTGCCATGAAAACTTACAGCGTTACGAACTTTTCCAAATTAAATTTTATAGACTTTTACCTGGTTAAGTTTCAAAATTTTCTGCTTAAGTTTTAAGTAAAGCTACACTTTGTCCGTTATTTCTACCCCTTATGAAATCAAGCGAGAATCTTTTTCCAATCATCTCCACAATTGTAAGCCTCTAGCCAAACTTCCCTCCGTTGTTATTCTTCTCATCTCGAGACTGCTCATTTGTTTTTCCTGCATACCAACATATCAATATGCCAACTTTGCTCATTACGATTACAATTAATTGTTGCTGATGTTAACAGCACCCTATAGGATTGAACGGCAACAAATGTTGCGAAGCGCCTTTCATTTAATACCTGTGTTAGTACGGATAGAATGAAAAATCAGCCCACCACGTCGTAACACTTAGCTTGTTGCGTTATGCTCTCCAATTCCTTCTGCTTGATACCCAATTGATTATAATGCGAGAAAAAATAAATCCTTTACATTGTGGGGTCAACCACAGTTATTTTATAATTAGCATATTAATACACACATCTGTCTAAAACACATAATATATCTTTAATATGTCTTTATACAGAATAATTTTCAACATTTTATCTTGTTTACCTTATGAGTAATAATGAAAAAAATTAATGAAAACATGAATATTTGATTACCTACAACTTTGAATGCGTGTGGCCGATTTTTCCATCTTAGCAAAGGAGTAAAAGAGTTCTCCATTAATTAAATATATAAAATTTCAGTCTTCAGTCAGTGAGCCAAAGCTCACATATTTTTGCTTAGAGAAACGGATTTGCGCGCAGTTTTTTTTCTTTTTACTGCGGGGGTGCGCTTTGACCAATTTGTCCCACTTCCAATACCCACTATGACAGGAGCTTCCAACGTTTCTGTCAAGCTTGCCTATAGGTTCATTTTCGCGACCAGAAGAATCACTGACATTGAACAGATAAACAAGCAAACATACAGATGGACGGTCAAACGGACAGACCTAACTCAGCTTAGAATTTGATGCTGATCAAGAGCATATATACTTTATAGCGTCTATGAAGCTTGCTTCTGGGCGTCAGAAACGTTTTGATAAAGTGGATATATCCCTCCTTCTTTAATGATGAGCATAAAGACACTCATCAAAGTATGTTTTCTTTCATTATAGTAAGAATGTTAGGAAATTTGTGTCTTATTTACCCGGGACTATCCAGAGAATAAGGATCGTTTTAATATTGCAGAAAGCAAACCCACCATTATAAAAAACTGGCAAACTTTGGACTCTCTTTCTCTTGGTATTTTTAGTTGATTTTTCTAACTAAGAACGGCAAAAAAAAGGATTATAGAAAAAGGATATGTTTATCGATGATCCATGTTTTTAAGTAATTTGGACGTTGTTGGGAGTGAGTTATCTAAAATACGGCTTGTTATGTCGGCGATGTTGTCTGAGTCCTTTATTTTTGATGATGAACGATCTCTGTGACGATAATGGTGCCAATGCTCCATCTGAAATATCCGCACCTTGTTTGCACCATTTCTTTAAGGACTTGGTTTGATATTTTATTTGACGTTCTGTTCTTGTTATTAATTAAACTAGTGGTTTTTGCTTTGTCTCACTACAGGTTAAGCTAAGCTCTTCTATAACTTCTGATATTCATCGGTGGGACAGAATCTCAACGACATCTGCATCATTATATAATATTCTAGGATCTAATGCTGTGATTGGTGTATCACATTTCGAAATGTCACTAAAAATGCGACGACCATGTAGAAGGCCGACGATATATGTGAAGCAAACTTTCGGACCGTTTGCCCCATTTATATTGCGTTAAATGAGTATCACCAATTATATCAATCGACTGAAAATGGATCCTGTTGAATTTGAATTTGAATTTTTTTTATAAGCACCGTCTTCAGAAAATGTTTGCAACTGCATTTTTTTCTCTTGACATTTTCATTGCAATTACGTCGAGATTGTAAAGAAGTGTATTGGGTTTCACGGATATCAATTTCTTAACGTTCACAAATTTCATCAAGTCCGAACCACACGACCGAAGCGAATTTATCTATAATACCAGTTAAACGACTGTAACAAAATATGTCAAGTTTTTCTAACAAAGCCAAAACACAACTTTTGTTTTTTAACACTTTTATTATCACACAAGTTTTGTTTTTAAAAACTTTTATATTGATCCGCCTGAGTGGCCGAGTAGGCAAGAGTCTCGACTAGCAACTCAATAGTCGTGGGTTCAAACCTCAAGTGCGGTAGAGTTTTTTAATAACAGCCGATAGCCCTAGATGCTAGTGCTTTAAGACTTTAGTCTTAGAATTTATTCTCTGGCTAAATTTATAATAATAATAGTAATAATAATAAAAACTTTTATTATCACAAGGAAATATACTTCGTTGGAAGACAGCAAGTGTGCAACAGATGAAAGCCAACTTCTGTCACCTAATGATAAAATGAGGTAAAACTTAAGCGCTAAGGATTATTTTGTGTAAGATAGTGATGAAAAGTGAAAATAAATTTTAAATCTCAGCATGGAAAAAGGCGTCTATCTCAAATCAAAGTGTTAGATTGCGATTGAAAAAGAAATTAAAATGTGGAGTGTGTTTCCAAGGAGCATGTAGAATATGTACAAATATTTGCCTCATGTCAAAATTATAAAATATCTGGAAAAAATGCTTCATGATTTGCTAAATGTATCAAGTTAATTTGGGTAGGAAAGTCACCAATTATACAAAAGCATTCTTTTCATATTCACTTTTTGAATATTCATTTTTTATTCAATTCTCAAACAAAAATAAAAATAAAGCAACATTGGTTACATACATATTTTTCTATATGTATAACTCAGCTATTAAATTCAAACTTTCAGTTTTCTAAATCTGATATAGTTCGCTAATATGATGTATGGCGAAGTTAGCCTAAGGGGATCAAAAATTTGGGTAACTTTTGACAAGCAAATTTGCTTGGTTGTTATTTCCCTTATTTTATGTAGAAATTTTTTCTTTGAAGAGTAGCTTATAACTACAAACGTTATAGTTCCGTTTAAGCATTATTATTACTATTATTATTATTATTGTTACTATAATTTTAAACTGATGGAATAAATTCTTAGACCAAAAAAAAGACAGACTATCGGCTCTAATTTATAAAAGTACATTAGATATTGAGCCTAGTAGTTTTAATAATGTAATATATTGTATTGATATTCTGTTCTGTAGCTGACTGTAGAATGCCAATGAGATTATTCGATCCAAATACAATACTTCTAGCCAAGTTAAGGTAGTCCCAGAGAATGTGCTTTATAGTGACAATTTGTCCACAATTGCGGATTGGGAAGGAAGATTTCAAGGCGAATTCTCCAAAATGTTTTGATCTTGATTTTGTCAACATTTTTTGGATATAGAAATAGAATTAATTGGAGTAAGAAGAGTAGTGCTGATGATGGTACTGTAGACTTCCTTCTGCAACTTTCTCTTTAACTTTTTTTCCAATATATCTTTGAAGATCCAACTTTTCCATGACATCATCGATAATTAAAGGTGCAGAAGCAATACACTTCCCCGGTCGAGCAGTCTACTCTTCTATTAATAAATCGATATAACTTGATACCCAAAGCATTTGAATTTTTTCGACGGGTGTTGTAATATATTCCTTTATATTTTGATGGTGTTATATCTCGAAGCCTAAGAATTCTGTGTAGCTTTTAATGCAGACAAACTGGCACTAGCAATGAAGGTTTTGGGTTTTTCTTTATAGGAAAGGTTCGCACCGTGAAGGATAGCTCTGCCTTCCGTTGCGAAAGTTGAGTACTTTCGCGAAATATATGATTGAGAAGAACCTGTCCTGAAGCATCTACCACGGCATAAGCAGATTGAAGACCAGAAAATTTTGATCCAGCTGTAGACAAAAAATTCCAACCGTTTCGTTCCAGTACTTCGGTTTTTTTAGCTATTGGATTCCTGAAGACGTCGTTTGGAGTATCTGCTTTCTTGTGCATAGACAGGGAAATGTCAAAAGAGTAGACTTTCAAAATCCATGGAGTTTTAAAACCAAAATAGCGGAAACTTTCTGAGGGAATGTTCAATGACAAAGTTATATTTCTACTCTCTTTTCTAAAACTGGGAGACCACTTTATAATATTATTTATGGGCGCCGTCGAAAAAGCATAACACCTTGCTCTGAAAGCTTGGTGATTGACCGGTTTAAGGCAGTTGATATTGGATTTGCAGCTATTGCCATAAATTATCAAAGTATAGTCAATCTTGCTTAAAACAAGCATGTGGTGAGATAAGCAATAATCCTAATGTGCGCGTTGCTTCTCCAAACAACGTACTGTGTGATATTCACCCTTGTTAACATAGAAGTTTTTAACCGAAAACAGTGTGCTTTCCAACGATATTTGTTGGAAAAAGTAAGCCCGAGAATATCCAGCGTCTGCACGTTTAGTACTGGTAAGTCATTACTATGCATCAGTAGATTTCCTGCATCGCATATCTGCTTTCGACAAATGTGTATTTTTTTAGATTTTTTTATAGAAATTTTAGCCCCTGACGAGTTTGCCCATGCGGAGATTTCTCGTCCAGTAGATTCGAGGGTGTTGATTGCCTTCGTGCTATCTTTTTCTTTTGTAAAAATATATACATCGTCCGCGTAGAAACAATATTCCACTCTCAATTTCGTTGAAGTCGATCTGGAAAAGCGTGACAGAAAGAGGAGACCCTTACGGAATGCCAATCATTAGCGGAAAGGAATCAGAGAAATGATTGTCCATTCTAACTTTAAACCGCCGAAGTGACATGAATGATTTGATGTAGTTAAAAAATTTGGGTCCAACATTCCACGATTTCAAGAGTCTTAAAATAACATGAAGACCAACTCTGTCAAATGCTTTTTCGAAATCAATTGAATGAATTGTTACATGATTTCGTTCGGAAATTGCTTTGCTTGTAAAATAATCAATATGTAACAGAGCGTCGATGCAGCCTCTACCCCGCTTGAAACCAACTTGTTGCTTTGTTATCAGGTTCTTGGACTCAAGAAACCAAGATAATTTAGATGCCATAATCTTTTCCAATACCTTTGAGAGGCAAGATATAAGAGAGATTGGGCCATAACCGATGCGATGGAGACATTTTTAGACTTTCGAATTGGAACAACTGCTGACAGTTTCCACATGTAGTATATATGGCCAGTCAAAAAAACCGTATTATATAGGTCTAGCAATTTCTTTTTACTTGAATTAGACAGCGCACTGATCATTTGGTAGGAGATGCGGTCTAGACCAGGTGTCCTCCCTTTCGATTTGGAGAGACAACATTCAAGTTCTAAGGTAGATACGCAATTTTCCAGGAAGGTGGCAAATCTGTCAATACTATTAGAAAGAGAAATTGGAGCCGTGTTATTTTCGATGAAAGCACTGGAAAAGTTGCTGCCAGAGGAATATTCTCACCACACTTTTCCAAAGTAATTAGAAATCTTATCTGCGTCAGTTAAAGTTCCATTGGGAGTGCAGATGGCAGAAATTTCGTTCGTACAACTTTCATTGATGTATTCCTGTGAATTCTTTTCGAAAAAAGTTCGAAACTAAGTGCCTTCGATTTTCGTAATTTCCTCCTGAATAGAGTGTTGGCCTTTTTGTATAATAACAAGTGATCACGATCAGGACATCTCTTAAAGCAGTGCCATGTTATTTTTCCTTAAAAACGAAAGCGTGTTGTTTCACCAAGGAACCCTAGGTCGTTCAAAAGAGCTGCTGGATTGAGGAATAGAAAGATGAGCAGCCGTGCGAATCGCTTTAGACATAATAGCAGCATCATAATTGCATTTCTCGTTAAATGGCTTTGAATTCAGAAATGATTCGGCCTGTTTGGAGTAGTTGATCCGATTCGCTTTATCTAGGAGAAATTTGGCCTGTTTTGCTTGAGTAGCAAAGAGCTTTGAAAGGTTAAGATCAACTGAAAGTGACCAAGTTATGTAGATCATCAGATATAAGCATTATATTATCGGTGATTTGTCGCATTCCTCGTTTGGAATGTTTCTTATCGCCATGTGATTTATTTAAATTGAAACTCGTTTTAGCCATAAGGGGTGTTATAACTCTCATGGCTGGTAAGTTGTGCTCCGGCTTATCGGAATAGCCTCGGCGACTTAATGGTAATTATGATTAATAAAATTTATAATCTTCAACAATACTTGTCTTGTGGCACAGTAAGGATGGTAGCTGAAGTTGTACCAAGTGTAAAAATGACCGTCGTAAAATGGAAAATTGTCTGCATAGCTCCTAATCTGACGACATATGTCAACGATGTCCACCGAAAAGATCCAAATTGGCTTACCTTGACCGTCAAATCTACTCTTCCAAACCATTGGAAAGTAAACTTTTTTTGAATAAATGTTAACAATATGTGCAAGCCGAGAGCATAGTGCACGTAATACCATCGGGATTAGGAAGGTAACAAGGATTCAAAGTGGATAGTTCAACAAATATTCTCTCTTCGGAGGAGGAGACTGAGAAAAGTATAGTCGACGAGGTCCATGAATATTAATGGTACTATTTGATGATTGGTAGACTTCATCAAAGAAGATCTGTAAAACGTATACATATAACATTCCTTGAGTGGTCCATACTTCCAAGAAGCCTGCGCTCTTCTAGGCAGGACAGGCTAAGATATAACAGGACTTCTGTGGAAAGAAAAAAATCTAACTTTAAATAAGAGATGAAAAACCATCAATACCTTCATCACATCCCAAGTCTCAATTAGAGCCACACAAAAAATTTCTGAGCTTACGATACTTATTTTTAGAAGATAAAGGCCAAACATTATTAATTAGTTCATCACGTAGTCCATTGTCAAACAAGCAACGTACGTACAGCAACGACGAGGGATGGTGACTATCTTCAGGGGAAACAAAATGCAAGGAAGGGACAAATTAAAATTATAGAAAAATAAGCCAAGCGGCTTATTATTTACATTCAAAATGTTTGAAAAACCTAACTCATGAACAAAATCTAACAACTCACTACAAATCAATGGATATGGAAAGGATATATAATATCCAATATGATTCGTAAAAACGCTCGACACATCGACTAAATTAAAAGCCCTATCGCCTCGTCATTAGATTTGAGGCAATAAGTAATCTTTTAATAAGAGACAACCGCGCTAAGCAAATACTGGTATCAGACACGGGAGGAATATAATATATACATTAAAGGTACACAAATTTATATCAATGCATGCAAACTCAACTGATATAGATACATAACGGCAAAACTTACTTTTTTGGTTTATTTGTTATAATTGAGTTTTCCAATGGGTAAATGTAATGCAGACCTACCAAACTGGACTCACGTATTCCTCACAGAATTTGAACCAATCTCTGACAGCTGCTTTTGTAATGCATTTTCTGTCTTGTCCGACTTTGTTATGCATCGAATATTATATAAAAAAGTATCAATAATTGTGCGTACGAATGAGGAAGAGAAAAAAACTTTCTGTGATTTCTATCATTCCTTCCACCAATGTCCTGATATTGTCATTGTTGATATTCCAAAGCAAAAGTGAGGATTAAGTTTTCAACTATCAATTTAACCCTAAATCATGAAAATCGCAAATTTAAACGTGAAAAACAAGACACGACATTAAAAAATAGACCAAATTGAAATTTCATTATTATATTTAACTAGCTCTCATTCAAAAGACGTACTTTGAGACCCATTTGGATGAGAGTAATGTATGATTTTCACCATTCGAAGCTATTTTCGAGAAAACAATACGAAGATAAGGAGCAAATTTAACGTTTGTTTGTTGACAATGACACACTCAATAACAAAATCACGCAAATGTAAATAAAAATAAAACTATGATTTGGCAATAGAAAATAAAGTGAAATATTAAGTATCTTTAACAGAAAAAACAAAAAAAAAAAAAACAATATTAAAAATTGCAACTAATACTTTTCGAAGCGGCGCGAATGCTTACACATATTAGTTTGGGGAAAAAGAAATCCATTATTTTTTCGGTAGATGGCTGAACTGATAGATATCTCGTAAAGTATCGATCAAACAATTTCATATTTATGCTCGTTGGAAAGGTGATATTTCGCAATAAAAAATATTTTTTTGCTGTTTTTTGTTTGGTTTATTCAGTTGTGAGTTACAGCGTGTTAAAAATGGAAGTGAACAAAGAGAAAATTCGGTACATTTTACAGTTTTTCTTTGACAAAGGCGAAAACGCAAGCCAGGCTGCTAAAATTGTGAATGGTGTTTATGGTTCCGATACTGTAACAGCCAATTATGTGCAATTTTGGTTTCGTAGATTCCGTTCAGGAATTTTTGATGTTAAAGATGCACCTCGCACAGGTAGGCCGGTCGTCGAAAATGTCGATAAAATCGGAGAAATGATCGAAGTTAATCGGCATGTTAGCAGTCGAATCGAATTTCCATCTGCGAAGCCTTGGCCAAACGGAATGAGATAGACCCATTTCCTAAACGAATGGTGACTGGAGATGAGAAATGGATCACATACGATAACCCTGTGCGAAAACGACCGTGGTCAAAGAAGTGTAAAGTTTTTTTAGGATCATGATAATTTTTTTTTCTGAATAAAAATTTGCTGGTACACGAAAATTCCCTATTGAAGCCCTTGACTAAAAACTCAATCTACCCTCCCGTGAAGTAACTGGCTTCACACGACGAACACGTGTAGTTATAATGTTTGAGAAGATTAAGTCTAATAGCTTATTCGAAATGTAGCTGAGAGAAAGAATTAGATGTAGTCAATGTTCTCATTGAGCCCCTATGTGAGATGCGGTAATTTAAAGTCTCTCAAGAATAAAATAAAATGGCAAGATTTAACCAACTTAATTAAACGTAATTGCTTTGTATAAATACCATACGAGTGTGGGGTATAAGAAACTATCATTCGGCAACTCTGTTCAAGCGCTGTGGTCACATTTTTCTCTTTGTGGAAAAATTTTTGCAATTTAATTTCTTTATTGCGTTATACATTTTTAAAAGTTCTCAAACTTATTATAATCGATTGAACTTTCTGTGTGTTTATTGCGAAAAGTGTTCATCGCGGATACCGTACGTGTCTTCCTTTAAATACATTAAAAAAAAAAAAAAAAAAAAAAAAAAAAAAA
>NW_023998459.1:1951578-1990058 GCF_014805625.2 Glossina fuscipes | reverse complement strand
AAAAAAAAAAAAAAAAAAAAAAAAAAAAAAAAAAAAAAAACATGTGACTTTTTATTCAGTAGTTTCCCAAACCTTTTGAAGTGAGTGGTTATTTCAAAAATAATAAGCAATAGACAACAATAAGGCATAATGGCCCCGGGGCCGCCAGACAAAAACTCGAATAGATTTCATCTATTAAGTGATACATCCCCCCAAAGAAAAAAAAATAAAAATTCCGATTTTCCGTTGTTGCCAATCACCGATATAACCCCTATTGATAAAAAATATATTGTTATTTCTTCAACCGATGCTCGAATAACAATTTCCCAAATTAGCCCGTTTGCTATAAAAAAAGCTCTAGATAGCATTACAACATACATCGACTCCATCTCGATTCTACGCGATGGGAATTTACTGGTCCTCGCTGGGAACCCGCGCGCAAACGAAAAGCTCATAAAGGCCAAATCTTTAGATAATCTATGTGCTGTTTCAGCTAAACTACATGAGAAACTTAACTCGGCTCGAGGCGTAATTTATGCCCCTTGCTTAAAGCATGTGCCGGAAGATGAAATTGTTCGCAAAATGGGCAATCAAGGAGAGACTGAAATATATAAATTCACCAAACTAAATGATGACGGAAAAACACGCTCTCCTACAGGAAGGATTATTTTAACTTTTGATCGCTACCGATTATCGCGAACAGTTGATGTGGCGTGGTATAAACGTAAAGTACAACTATACATCCCAAATCCTATGAGGTGTAAAAATTGCCATCGCCTGGGTCATACGGCAAAAAGATGCACCAATGCTGCATCTTGTGCTAACTGTGGTCATCCTCCACATACTGAAAGCTGTACCCGTAGTTTCTGCATAAATTGCAATGATCAACACTCAGCGTTAGACAAACAATGCCCACGTTTTGTACAGATGCGCGAAATATTAAAAATCAAAACAGAAAATTACTGTAGCATGGGCGAAGCGCAACGCACATACCGGGAAAGAAATCCATCTGTAGCCCATGGAATTGGCAAAAGTAATACCTATGCTGCTGTTGCCTCGCAAATCGAGCCTAGTAAGACTTTAACTGCAACTGCTTCCAATGAAAAACCTGTTCCACCATTAACCAAAAATTATATTGCGAAACCAGTTACATCACTTGCCAAAGATAATATTGAAAAAACCAAAGCAACTGCAAATATTGAAAAAATTAAAACAACAACACATATGCTAAAATCTAATATACCAAATTCTCCACAATCTCCAGCTCTCAACTTTACTCAACAAATCACAAGTGGTAATGAATCCATTCTTTCATCCATTAATCAACCTTCAAAAACCAAAGCAACTGCAAATATTGAAAAAACTAAAACAACAATACATATGCTAAAATCTAATATACCAAATTCTCCAGAATCTCCAGCTATCAACTTTACTCAACAAATCACAAGTGGTAATGAACCCATTCTTTCATCCATTAATCAACCTTCAATTTCAAATTATTCACGTGCGCCAACGCGTTGCGCTTCAAATGCACCAAATCACCTAAATACAGATTATTCTGCTGGTAAGAATAAATCATTCACGAAAAATTCCTATAGCGACCTTCTCGACGGAGACGCTGACATGTCAACTTAACCCTCCCTCCACTCTGCTTACATGTCATTACAATTAAATAAAGTTTTTAAAACTCCGTACACTCATAAGTGATTTTAATCCAACCTTTTTATCGCTTCAAGAAACCCATTGTAGAAGCTCTTTTAATCCTATTCCACCCAAATTATATACTGGATACTTCACGAATGCTGATCAAAACTCATATTCCAAACAAGGAGTAGGTGTTTTTATAAAATCAAGTATACCTCACAAACTCATAAATTTAAGCTCAAATATACAAGCCGTAGCGATACAAATAATGTTAAATATAAAATTTACAGTGCTTTCGCTCTATATTCCACCTTGGCAATCGTTTTTTCAGCAAGAACTCTACAGTTTATTCTCCGTACTTTCCCCCCCATTAATTATATGCGGCGATTTCAACAGCTGGAATACCATCTGGGGCTCAACAGTGAACAACACTCGCGGTACTGTTTTAGAAAAGGCCTTTTTCAAAGCAACCTTTGCGTTTTAAATGATGGAAAACCAACGCACTTCTCAACTCATCATACTTTTTCACATATTGATTTAACATGTTGCTCTCCATCACTTCTTCCTTTGGTGTCCTGGTCTATTTCTGATGATCTACATAATAGTGATCACTTTCCAATCATAATCGATCTTAAACTTTTAACGTCCTCTGCTACTCCAGCAAAACAGGCCAAATTCCTCCTAGATAAAGCGGATTGGATCAATTACTCCAAACAAGTAGAGTCATTTTTGAATTCAAAGCCATTTAACGGAAACTGCAACCATGATGCTGCTATTATGTCTAAAGCGATTCGCACGGCTGCTCATCTTTCTATTCCTCAATCCAACACCTCTTTTAAACGAGCTAGGGTTCCTTGGTGGAACAACACGCTTTCGTTTTTGAGGAAAAATAAACTGGATCTGTGGCACCGCTTTAAGAGATGTCCTGATCAGAATCACTTATTATTATACAAAATGGCCAATGCTCTATTCAGGAAGGAATTACGGAAATCAAAGGCACTTAGTTTCGAACTTTTCTCGAGACGAATTCACAGAAATACATCAATGAAAGTTGTCTGGAACAAAATAAACAGACTTAATGAGACTTCAAACCTGAACGAAATTTCTGCCATCTGCACTCCCAATGGAGGGAGGGGATAACTGACGCAGATGAGATTTGTAATTACTTTGGAAAAGTGTGGTGCGAATACTCCTCTGACAGCAACTTCTCCAGTGATTTCATTGATAATAAAAGGACTCCAATATCTCCTCCAAATAATATCGATAGATGTGCCATGTTCCTGGAAAATTGCGTATCTACCTTAGAACTTGAATGTTGTCTCTCCAATTTGAAGGGGAAGACACCTGGTCTAGACCGCATCTCATACCAAATGATCAGTGCTATGTCTAAGTCTAGTAAAAAGAAATTACTGGACCTATATAATACGGTATTTATGACTGGCCATATACCCTACATGTGGAAACTGGCAACAGTTGTTCCAATTCCAAAGTCAAAAAATGTCTCCATCGCATCAGATTATCGCCCAATTTCTCTTTTACCTTGCCTCTCTAAGGTATTAGAGAAGATTATGGCATCTAGATTATTTTGGTTTCTTGATTCCAAGGACCTGATAACAAAGCAACAAGTTGGTTTCAAGCGGGGTAGAGGGTGCATCGACGCTCTGTTACATATTGATTATTTCACAAGCAAAGCAATTTCCGAACGAAATCACGTAACAATTCTCTCAATTTATTTCGAAAAAGCATTTGATAGAGTTGGTCTTCATGTTATCTTAAGACTCTTGAAATCATGGAATGTTGGACCGAAATTCTTCAACTACATCAAATCATTCATGTCGCATCGGCGGTTCAAAGTTAGAATCAACAATCATCTTTTTGATCCCGTTCCGCTAATGAATGGCATTCCGCAAGGATCTCCTCTCTCTGTCACGCTTTTCCAGATCGCTTTCAACGAAATTAGCAAAATTCTTTGCCGTGTACCAAGAGTGGAACAATGTCTCTACGCGGACGATGTATACATTTTTACAAAAAAAAAAGACAACACGAAAGCAATCAACATCCTCGAATCTATTGCATGTGAGATCTCCACATGGGCAAATTCGTCAGGAGCTAAAATTTCTATACAAAAATCAAAAAAAATGCACATATGTCGAAAACAAATGTGCGATGCAGGAAACCTACTGATGCATATTAACGACTTACCAGTACTAAATGTGCAGACGCTCCATGTTCTCGGGCTCACGTTTTCAAACAATTATCGTTGGAAAGCACACTGTCTTCGGTTAAAAAACTCCCTTTTAACAAGGGTGACTTTCATACAGTACGTTGCTTGGAGAAGCCATGCGCATGTTAACACTATCGCTTATCTTACCAAAATGCTTGTGTTAAGCAAGTTTGACTATGCTTTGATAATTTATGGCAATAGCTGCAAATTGAATATCAACGTCCTTAAACCGGTCTATCACCAAGCCGTTAGAGCAAGTTGTTATGCTTTTCGGACGACGCCCATAAATAATATTATAATTGAAACTGGTCTCCCAACTTTAAAAAATAGACTGTATGAGTTAAAAGCTAAAATAGTCCCTAAGCTTCTTAATTCAAACAAATCCATTCTCGGTGATGACGTAAGAAAGATTATTAATGCGAAGAAAATTCCAAAGTCACCATCTGCAATTGACCATTGTCTGTGCATCGCAAAGGAATTGAACATTCCCTTAAAAATTTCCCGCTCTGTTGGTGTTAATCCTCCCTGGATTTTGAAAGACTGCTCTTTTGACATCTCACTGTCTATGCACAAGAAAGAAGATACTCCAAATTACGTCTTCAGGAATATAATAGCTGAGAAAACCCAAGTACTGGACAATACTGGTTGGAATCTTTTGTACACAGACGGCTCAAAATCTCCTGGTCTGCCTACTGCTTGTGCGGTGGTAGATGCTACAGGACGGGTTCTTCTTAACCACATATTTCACGAAAGTACTTCAACTTTCACAACGGAAGCCAGAGCTATCCTTCACGCTGCCAACCTTGCCCATAAAAACAAACTCAAAACCGCTATTGTTACCGACAGTTTGTCTGTATTACAAGCTGTTCGGAATCCTTCGACTTCGAGATGGAGCACCATCAACAAATTAAGGAATATAATTACTACACCCGACGGAAAAATTAAAATGTTATGGGTACCAAGTCACATCGGTTTACTGGGAAATGAGCAGGCGGATTTAGCGGCAAAGTATGCTGCTTCTGCTCCTCTAATTATGGATGATGTCATGGAAAAGTTGGATCTTCAAAGATACATTGGAAGAGGAGTTAAAGAGAAAATTGCAGAAGGAAATTTACAATACCATCATCAACACTACTCTTGCATTAACCCTCAATTAACTCCACCTTTATATCCAACAAACGTTGAGAAAACCAAGATCCAAACATTTTCGAGAATTCGCCTTGGTCATACAATTGCAACTCACCAATGGATCCTGAAGAAGTCTTCTCCCCCAATCTGCTGTTGTGGACAAACTCTTACTATAAAGCACATTCTCTGCGATTGCCTCAACTTTTCCTCGGCTAGAAGTATTGCATTTGGAACGATTAACCCTTTGAACATTCTACAATCAGCTTCAGAATAGAATATCAATTCAATATATTACTTTTTTAATACTACTAAGCTCATTATCGAATGTACATTTACTTAAATTAGAGTCGATAGCCTTTGTTGCTAGTGCTCAATGTCTCTTTTTTTAGTCTAAGAATTCAATTCATTAGTCTAAAATTAAAATAATAATAATAATAATAATAATAAGAAACTATAATTTAAAAGGTAGCTTTTTAATAAATTAACTTTTGATTGATTAGAGATAAAAAAAAGCTTATTGGACGAAAAATTAAGCAAAATGAGGTGATATGGCGTAAAGTTATCTTTTAAAACCCCCGATGTTGACGAAGCTTTCGCAACATCATTTGAGCGAATCTTCATCTGGATGCCCATGAGAAGGTTTAAAAAACTGTGAGTTGCGCGTAATCATGTTTCTGTGGTTGTCTGTTTTGGTATAACTGACCATAGACAACAATACCGCTGATTACACAATCCAGACCTGGAAGTGTGTTGTCTTGCTTTTGTTGCATTTTTGTGACACACTTCAATTGTTCATATTTCTGGAGTAAACAAATGCAGAATGCAAGTGCATCATTTTATATATTTGTTTATTATAATATGTAGAAGAATAATTCTGAGTTAGTTTATAGCAATTGTAATTTATATTCCATGTTTTTACCAATAAAACCTTGTCATTGTCATAGTTTACATTGATCGCTTTTGTTATCTTTCTTCTCTCTCTTAGTTCAAGTGCTGGAAGAAACAACCTAAATAAGTTGGTACGACTTAACAAAACGTTTGGTCGAATCATACCAACCATTTAGGTATCGTGATCATTGGTCAAAGACTCCGAGACGCCATTGACCATTTTATTCACAACATTTTGGTGACCCCGACGTGGTTGTCACGTCTTATCTATTGTTTGTTTAGTGTCCATCTCGGACACGCTAATAAATGTATAACAAATCAAGTCAAAAAACAAAAATTAACTCATTCTTCCGTTTGGATTGGCCAACACGGTCTTGCCTAATTTCAAGAACAGGCAATTCCAAATATATAAGTGGTTGAAGTGTATTTGACAAAACAGTGTCAATTGGACACGCCCACACACAATCATTTATCCGTTTGGATTGACCAACACGGACTGGTTGCCTAATTATAAGAATAAAAGATGACTTCAATACAAGAATTAATCAAATCACAAACCACCACCGGCGAAAACATCCAGCGTGTCATACGCAATTAAAAAAGGATCCGGTGTATAGGAAAAGCAAGGCATCCTACTATCATGAAAAACATCGGATCCTCTCCACACTTTGGGATGCTTTCGGAGCAACGAATGGGAATTTACGCATACTTGTCGAAGACCAAACTAATATTGAATATTTCAATAGTCAACATTATGAGCAGATTCAAGCGTTAACAATCGAATACTTCGACATCCTCAATAAAGAAATCAGTCACTTAAAAGAAGTCGAAGTCGAAGTTCTCGAACCATCTCCAAGAAAAGGGCATCCTTCCTAACGTTGGAATTGGAGCTAACACAATGTATAAATCTGGCCATGGCCTAATTGGCAGACTTAATGCTCGCAATACAGCATTAAAAAGATTTTTAGCCGGGCTTGAAAATTTCATCCCCAATGAACCATAGCAATTTTACACTGTCCGCATTGGCACCATAAGTAAGTTATGGGGTCAAGTAGAGGATTTATATGATCAAATCTGGGAACAAGTCTCAGATTCCCTAATCAACGGTCTAGATCAGGACGATCATGACCAACTCCAATCAATGGTCGTTGTAGCTCTAACTCAACTTCACATAACGCCCACCCAAGACGCAAAAACCGGCTCATCAACCTATAACCAAATTCGTTGCCGCTTCCAAAAATAGCCATTTGTAAATTCTATGGAGACTACAGCAAGTGGAGACAATTCTACCATCTATTTCTTCACATGATACATCTGCAGCCAATGTCCAATGTGCAAAAAATGTGGTACCTAAAGGCTAATCTCACGGGAGAAGTCGAGCGTTTGGTTAGTCATCTGACGAAAACGGAAGATAATTGCATTTCAGTTTGGACAACTTTGCAGGAAGGCTACAACAATAAGCGTCTTACCGTCTGAACATTGGTGGAAAAGATCATCAATCATCCCTCCACTAACTCAAATGCGACATCCATAAAAGCCCCTCATGATACAACGCGAGAATGTCTATTGGCGTTAAACAACATTGGAAATAAAACAAAGGAATGGGACCCAATGTTAGGGCAATTCCAATCAAAAAACTTGATCGAACCCCTCATATCAGGTTTGAGCAATCCTTACGCCAACCAAGGGAATTGCCAATCATTGATGATCTGCTTTCATTTTTGGACTTCCACCCAGTGAAAACAATAAATCACAAGGAAAGGCCATCACATGCAAACCATAAGACAGTTTCTTGAGTTGTACGGGCAGAAAAGGAGAGTGAAAAATGCAAACATGGGAACGTAGAGACACATCCACTACACTAGTGCTTCAAATTTCTGCAGTTGTCCCAAACAGACATATTGAGGTACGTTCAATTTACAAAGGCTATGTTTCAACTGCTTATAGGCCAACCACTCTTCGAAGAATTGTTCTTCAGGCTCCTGTAGGAAATGTAACAGAAAACATTGCTGCACCTGAATCAAACTCCCAAGCCTTCCTATGGATCACCACCCAGACAATCATAAAATCCGGTGCCAAAGAAGATTCAAGTTCGCCCGAATCCAACATCATCCACTACTCAACCAGCTAGGGTTATATCAAATGCACCAAATGCAGTCGTGACGTGAGCAGCAGCAGACAACTCAATACCGCATAAGAATTATGTCTTACTAGCAAGAGTAAAAATAATTGCGGCCAACGGAAATTCAGCAGAATTTCGTGCGATTTTGGACTCCGGTTCACAAGTAAACCTGATGTGCGAAAGCCTAATCAGGAAATTAGGTGCTTCAATTAGTGAAACGTCACTACTTATAGATGGCGTTGGGAACGGTCAAGAAAGGGCAATCAGACGAGTAAATATAAAATTAGCTTCATTCTTCCATCAAACATCCCCCCTCAACCTAATCATTCATTAGACGTATCAGGATTCCGAATATAAATTTTACCGCTCTGTACTTTAACCAACCAGGGAAGGTAGACATTCTATTATGTGCAGAATACTACTTTCCACTAATGCAACACAGAAAAATAGGATTAAGCATCGGCCTTCCGACACTCTTAAATGCATCTCTAGGCTGAATCGTCAGCGGCAAGGTATCCCTAAATCCAAAATCAACATGTATAGCCACATGCGCTATTTCAACCGCTGATATAGATGCTGCCAATTATGAGGCGCTAAATAATGTCATAGAGCGCCTATGGAGAATAGATGACGATGGACTATGTGACAAGGGTCTATCTCACGAAAAACAATCATGCGAGGCCAAAATGTGCAAACTAATGACGATGATCGTTTTAAAGTGACACTACCCTTTCGTGAAGACTCATCCGAAATGGGAGGTTCATAGCTCTTGAAAGGCGTCTATTTAAGGATTCTTCCACTAGAACACAATACATTAAGTTCATGGAAGAATACGAACAGATGGGATAGATGACAGAAATAAACATTGATTCCGTGCTCACACCCAACTACTTTATTCCACATCATTTTGTGCTAAAACCAGATAGCACAACCACGAAGCTGCGCACAGTTTTTGATGCTTCTGCTAAGACCTCAACTGGCTACTCACTCAACGATTTGATGTACACTGGTCCAGCAGTCCAAAGCGACCTATTCTCAATATTGGTACGATTCCGATTGCCAAGATTCGTCTTCACCACAGACATAGAGAAGATGTACCGACAAATAATGGTACATCTAGATGACAGAAGATATCAGATCATCCTTTGGAGGACGGATCCATCATTACATATCAAATATTATCGAATAAATTTAGTTACGTATGGGACACGAGCCGCCCCTTATTTAGCCACGAGATGCCTTCAGAAGACTGTAAACGAGAATGAAATCAGTCACCGCCTAGGTGCCCAGATGCTGAAAGATAGTTTTTATGTAGACGAAGAGCTTGCAGGATCAATCAGTCTAATAACCGCAATAGAATTACAACGCCAACTAATCCACATCTTAACAAAACATGGATTCAACTGCCGCAAATAGAGCGCCAATCATTCCCAGATATTGCAAAATATCCCACAGGATCATTGGGAAGTCGCCCTTGACTCCAACAGCGATGATAAGCAATTGATTAAAACCCTTGCGCTCATCTGGCTACCAAAGATTCACCACCTTTTTATCAAGGCAAAGGTGGAACCAATGAACTACGCCATAAAACGCTCAGTAATCTCTGAGTTGGCAAGATTGTTTGATAAACTTGGACTTTAGCTTCCCTTGTAGTGAAGGCGAAAATATTCATTCAACACTCCTGACAATTAAAGCTAACATGGGATGAACAATTGTCAGGAAAATTAAACACCACATGGACCAACTTCAATGAGAGTTTGGTCACTTTAAACAACTTACAAATCTCTCGACATATCTTCAAAGGCAACTTTTCAGCAATAATCCAGTTGTACGTTTTCGCTGATGCTTCCGAAAAGGCATTTAGAGAGCTCCATACATCCGAGCCGCTATTAAAGACGGCACAATGACGGCACGCTTACTATGTTTAACATCTCGAGTAACACCCCTCAAAAACAAACGCATCTAAGATTAGAATTGTGGGCCGCATATTGATTACATAAGGATATGCAATTAATTGATCTACCAATCTATCTTTGGGCTGATTCCGAGGTTGTGCTATCTTGGATAAATTCACAATCATCTTCTTTTCATTTATTTGTTGGCAACAGAATCTCTCAGATCCAATCATTAACACTGCCACAACAGTGGCGACACGTGACTTTTAGGGATAATCCAGCAGACATTCTCTCAAAGGGACTATCAGGAAAGGATCTAGCAGAAAGCCAAATCTGGTTTTTTGGCCCATTATTTCTACACACCAGCCAAGAATGTTGACCGACACCATTCTGCCACAACTCCAAGTTCCTACCGACCTTGAACGCAAAAAGGACTCCATCGTGGTATTGACAACCACATGCAATTATAAGTTCATTTGCAATATCGGTCATAAGGGTTCGTTCGGCAAACTACAGGAATCATCTCCTATGTACTTTGCTTCGTCCGACTATCTTCACCCAGATGTTTCTCAAAACCGAATCTTGCAGCACTCGGCACCAAGGAACTTGAAGCTGGACTTATGATCATAATTGATGCAATTCAGAGTTATGACTTTCAAAATGAGATCAAACAATTGCAGAACCATCAATATATTGCATCATCAAGAGATTGTCTCCGTTTCTTGATGACACTTCTTTCAAGATGGGAACTTTCACTCATGTCAAACACGAATTCTGGGAAAGGTGGTCCGATGAATATCTTCACGAGTTAAAGGAAAGACATAAACGGAAGAAACAGTCTTCCAACATCAAACCAGGAGATATGGTCATCGTCAGAGAAGACAACATTCCTACCATGAAATGGCCGTTAGGACGAGTTACAAATGTATATCCAGGAAACGATGGATCTATTTGAGTTGCCGATATAAAAGCCTCCTCTGAAATTCTTAAACGACCGATAGATCGCCTCACCGTGCTCCCCATTTCACAATTCAGAAGAACAAATCACTCCAAAGCAAACTGCAGATCAAGATATTAAGCCAGAAATCAAAAGAATGAGACTGCCTTCAACCATGAGACTGGTTACACTGTTAGCAATGTTGCTAATACTCCTCATGGTCCTTGGAACCTGAACAACCAATCAGAAATTTGGATCTAAGCTTGGAATCCGTTTTAAAGAGATTGGCTGCACTACCATATCCACAAGCCAATGGAATCTGATTGTATATTATGACCTGCCAAGCTACTGGAGCGACATTGCGTTCTTGGTCAAGAGAACAAATCATCTGTGGAATTTCTGTACAAAAATAAAACCAAATGTTTCATATCTATACGTTATGGAGCATTTTCAACACATGGAAACTGATTTGGACCCCGACAACAGATTACTGTACAGATCACGAAAGAAAAGAGGTGCAATAGACTTCGTTGGAAACGTCGCACACTCATTATTCGGGGTGCTTGACTCTGAATATGCAGGAAAGATGTCAACAACAGTCACTAAATTACAAGAGAGCTATTCATTCATACTGAAATTCCTAAAGAATCAAACATCAGTCGTCAATTCAACAGTAAATCTCATTAAACAAGGTCTGACCTCCACTAAGTCGAACTTCGACGATCTACAAATGGAGATTTACAAAATTTACAAGGGTGAGCAGGCACTTCATGACAAGCTATATCAAATCAAATTGACCCAGATTTTCAATTTGGCATTATGCAGTTAACACTCATAGCCAATGGAATGCAAAGGATACAAACATGTATTCTGGATACACTGATTGACACCCACCATGGAGAAATCGACCCGTTGTTACTAACGAAAACACAAGTCGGGACCGAGCTCAAGCAAATTAAAATCCATTTGCCTAAATCTTTGGAGTTACCCGCACTAAAGGGCGATTTGTTGGAACTCTACAAATTAATGAAGAACGAGGGTGGACTCATTCACGATCACGTGGTGTTCAACATAACCTGGCCATTAGTCCATCGGAATAAATTCAAAATTTTTAAATTAACGCCTAATCCCAACTATATAGGCAGCACCATAGTAGTCATACAAACTTGTAGCGCTCAGCTGGCTATAGACATCAATAAAAGACGGTATTTCTTGGTCTCCCCTTCTTAACTCAATTCTTGCGACATCTTGGCACCAGGTTCTTTCCTATGCCATAAGTTTTAACTCCGGTACAACTTCAAGACTGAAAAATGTAAATATGAGATCAATCTGTTCAACAACTTCACTGTGCCAATTTGCCCGCTGAAGACGCTCACAACAAATGTAACGTCGATCACTTTAACACACAACAACCAGTGGATCTATGAATCGTCTTCACTCACGCAAGCAACCGCCGTGTGTGACAAAGATATAATCCCACTCAACTTGAACGGTTCTGGTTTACTAACTATTGAACCAGAATGCATCCTCCAAACACGACTCCGTCCACATCCCAGGCCATAAATCGATAACAACAACATTGCATATCTTGCAGTCTTGGAGAATTGTCAGAAATGTCACAACAAGACTTCATCAATGACGACTCCACAGCGAACTTCAACTTTTCAGTGCTACCCAACCACTCTGCTGCTCACCTAACTGAACTAGTAACAATTCAACGCAAGTTGGAAGTCATACAAGCAACCAAGATTCAGAATCATGATAGCCCGCATCATAATTCTAAAGTGTCATACTCAGCTTTGATCATTAGCGCAGCCGCAATCATCACTATATCCTGCAGTATGGTCTTCCTTAAGAAGGCGTTAATTGCACACATTACAGCTGCACCGACCAATGACGCCCCACAACATGAGGCAGCACTAACTCCAGCTCGACGTACTCCTCCCAGTGCATCATTTTATATATTTGTTTATTGTAGTATGTAGGAGAATAATTCTGAGTTAGTTTATAACAATTGTAATGTATATTCCATGTTTTTACCAATCACACTTTGTTGTTGCCATAGCTTAGATGGATCATATGCCCTGGACCCTGATCTACCCTTGGTCTTCTTCGACCAATGATTTTTAATGGAAAACTCCGAAGTTGAGTTCGATGACCCCTAAGTTACTTTCTTTTCATCAAATAAAAAGTTGAACACATAGGATAAAATATTTTTAAATATTATCTTTTGGATAAAAATCAATTATATTAAAATAAAGAATGAAGGAAAAGAAAAAAAAAATCGATACTTTCAGACTTATGCTAACTTATATATAGCGTTATTTAAGGTATGAAGATACAGAGCATCGATGAAATCGATCCGGCATGCTGATGGTGTCGAATACAACGATGATCTTGCATTAGAAATTCTTCCATTTCAACATATTTGCATTGTCATAGAACTAATCAATTATCTAATTTTAGCAAAGTATATAATTTGAATAAAATAATAAATTACCTAATTTTATGACGTATAATAAGAACATACGTATAGACAAATTTATATATGGAAGTTGTGAGGATATATATAATTTATTCTATTATATTAGTTGAGTATTTTAGTGTGTGTGTGTCGTTCGGCCAATAACAATAACTTTTAAATTCGTTTAAAAATTTGGAACAACATTTTTGATTATAATAATTTCGAATACATACATATATCTATATGTGTATGTATGTACATGCACAATTGGTGTACGTTTGTGCTTTTTCCTCAATGCCCATTGGCTTGTCGTTTAAAATTATTTCTGCAATTACCAATGAAAACTAATACATATATTATACATGTATCCTTTTCCTGAATAAAAAAAGGTACACGATAATTGCTCAAATAAAATTTTTACGATACACCAACGCGAATAATATACATTATTTAAAGAAGCTAAATTCATTATTTTATATTTTTTTAATCGCTATTTTCTAATCCGGACAATCTCTTCTTCGACGGCATGGCTAAAGTCAGTAGATGGAAGTCAGTTTCAGTTCTCCCCTCGTTGAGTTTTTTCTTTTCTTTTCTCCTATTCTGTTCTAAACATCATTCATTTTCCTAAGGCAGTCCTGTGATAATCACCCCACCTACTACAGGATTGTGTCTTTAACAAATATTACAATATACAAGCACATATTACACATGAAAGGCTTTCTTTATTGCAAGGGTACAATGAAGGGCAAACACATACCTTTCGTGTGTGTTCCCAATCTGGATATCTCTTTTATAATTAGAGATGTAAATGTATTAACAAATTGGTAAAGAATGTTTATAAAGTTTTTCATATTTCTATGGTATTGTTGACAATTTGTGATGCAAGTTATGCATTCGCAGCTGCAAGTATCTGAACTCAAGATTCCCAATGTGATAAATACATTTGCTGGCGTTCAGCAATTACCTTAATAGTCTTCATAATCTGCTCCAATTTTATGACAGCATCCAAGGACTTTTCTTGTATTAATTGCTCCGTAATTCGCAATCCCTAATAGAACAATTTGACGAATTTATTTTAAATTTACAGTTGACATCGACTTGTGTTCGGAGTAGTGCGTATTTGTTTTTCGTATGCGATTTTTTAACTGTTTTCGGTGTTTTTTGTGGGTTTAACTTGTGTGTTCTCTGTGGTTTTGCAAAAACTGATTATCGCAGATACGATATCTGCTTTTGTTTTCTGTAAATATAATAAAAAAATAAAAGAAAATAAAAACATCAAAGAAAAATAAAATATTGATAACTATTGTCATTATCCTCAGCAGTTTCCAAACCTTCCAAGTGAGTGGTTATTTCCCAATTTACTAAATAATAGACAGCCATAAGCCATAATGGCCCCGATGCCGCCAGATAAAAACTCAAATAGATATCATCTATTAGCAGACGTATCCCCGTAAGAAAAAAAATTAAAAATTCCGACTTTCCGGTGTTGCCAACCAGTAGCATCATTCCTATTGACAAAAAATGTGTTGTGATTTCTCCAACTGATCCCTCCATAACAATTTCGCAAATCAGCCCTTTTGCAATTAAAAAAGCACTAGATAGCATTACAACATATATAGACTTTATATCTACGCGATAGAAATTTACTTGTTCTCGCTAGCAACCCGAGCGTAACCGAAAAGCTCATAAAATCAAAATCATTAGCTAATTTATGTGCTATATCCGCTAAAGTGCATGACATACTGAACGCGGTTAAAGGCGTAGTTTATGCCCCATGCTTAAAGCAATTGTTCGCAGATAAAATTGTTCGTGGAATTGGCAGTCAAGGAGTAACTGAAGTCTTTGAATTCACCAAATTAAATAACGATGGAAAAACCCGCTCCCCTACAGGAAGAATTATTTTGTCTTTTGACCGCTACCGGCTACCGGCAACGGTTGATGTAGCTTGGTACAAATGTAAAGTAGAGCTCTACATTCCAAATCCCGTGAGGTGTAAAAACTGCCAACGCCTGGGTCATACGGCAAAAAGATGCACCAGTAAGCCACCTTATGCTAACTGTGGTCTTCCACCTCATGCAGAAAACTGCACGCGTAGCTTCTGCTTCTGCAACGATTAACACTCGACGTTAGACAAACAATACCCACATTTTATACAAATGCGTGAAATTTTAAAAATCAAAACAGAAAATTACTGTAGCATGGGTCACGCGCGACGCATGTACCGAGAAAATAATCCATCTGGAACCCAAAGAATTAACAAAAGTAATACCTACGCTGCTATCGCCTCACAAATCCAGCCTAATAAGCTTTTAACTCTAACTTCTTCCAACGAAAAACTTGCTCCACCATCAACCAAAAATTGCATTGCGAAACCAGTCCCACCAGCCGTCAATGATAATATCGAAAAAATCAAAACAACAGCAAATATTGAAAAACCTAAAACAACGACACATATGCCAAAATCTAATAAACTAAATCCTGCAGAATCACCACTTCTCAACTCTACTCAAGAAATTACAAGCCGTAATAAATCCAATCTTTCATCACTCAATCAACCTTCAATTTCAAATTATTCACGGGTGCCCACTCGTTGCACTTCAAATTTACGCAACCACCTAAATACAGATTATTCTGCTGGTAAGAACGAATTATTCACGCAAAATTCTTATAGTGACATTTTTAACGGACATGTCAACTTAACCTACTTTCCACTCCGTTTCCATGCCTTAATAATTTGATGAACTCCGTACACTTGTAAGTAAGATTTCAACCCAACTATTATATCGCTTCAAGAGACCCATTGCAGAAACTCTTTTAATCCCATTCCACCCAAATCATATACTGGATACTTCACGAATGCTGATCAAAATTCATATTCCAAACAAGGAGTAGGTGTTTTTATAAAATCAAGTATACCTCACAAACGCATAAATTTAAGCTCAAATATACAAGCCGTAGCGGTACAAATAATGCTAAACCTAAAATTTACATTGCTTCCGCTCTGTATCCCACCTTCGCAATCGTTTTCTCAGCAAGAACTCTACAATTTATTCTCCGTATCTTCCCCCCAATAGTTATATAAAACGTCTTTAACAGCTGAAATACCATCTGGGGCTCAGCAGTGAACAACACTCGTGGTACTGTTTTAGAAAAGGCCTTCATTCAAAGCAATCTCTGCATTTTAAATGATGGAAAACCAACGCACTTTTCAACTCATCACACTTTTTCACATATTGATTTAACATGTTACTCTGCCTCACTTCTTCTTTCGATTTCCTGGTCTATTTGGATCCAATCATAATCGATCTTAAACTTTCAATATCCTCTGTGACTCCAGCAAAACAGGCCAAATTCCTCCTAGATAAAGCGGATTGGATCAATTAGTCCAAACAGGCCGAATCATTTCTGAATTCAAAGCCATTTAATGAGAAATACAATTATGATGCTGCTATTATGTCTAAAGCGATCCGCACGGCTGCTCATCTTTTTATTCCTCAATCCTCTTTTGAACGAGCTAGAGTTCCTTGGTGGAACAACACGCTTTCGTTTTTGAGGAAAAATAAAATGGATCTATGGCACCGCTTTAAGGGATGTTCTGATCATGATCATTTGTTGTTATACAAAAAGGCCAACGCTCTATTCAGGAAGGAATTACGAAAATCGAAGACACTTAGTTTCGAACTTTTTTCGAAAAAATTTCCCAGAAATACATCAATGAAAGTTGTCTGGAACAAAATCAACAGACTCAATGGGACTTCAAACCTTAACGAAATTTCTGACAGACTTGGTCTTCATGTTATTTTAAGACTCTTGAGATCATGGAATGTTGGACCCAAATTTTTAAGTACATCAAATCATTCATGCCGCATTGGCGGTTTAAAGTTAGAATCAACAATCATCTCTCTGATTCCTTTCCGCTAATGAATGGCATTCCGCGAGGATCTCCTCTTTCTGTCGCGCTTTTCCAGATTGACTTCAACGAAATTGAGAGTGGAACATTGTCTCTACGCGGACATTTTTACAAAAGAAAAAGATAGCACGAAGACAATCAACATCCTCGCATCTATTGGACGACAAATCTCCGGATGGGCAAACTCGTCAGGGGCTAAAATTTCCATACCAAAATCTAAAAAAATGCACATTTGTCGAAAGCAGATATGCAATGCAGGAAATACTGATGCATATTAATGACTTACCAGTACTAAACGTGCAGACGCTGGGTATTCTCGGGCTTACTTTTCCAACAAATATCGTTGGAAAGCACACTGTCTTCGGTTAAAAAACTCCCTTTTAACAAGGGTGACTTTCATACAGTACGTTGCTTGGAGAAGCCATGCGCATGTTAACACTATTGCTTATCTTACAAAAATGCTTGTGTTAAGCAAGATTGACTATGCTTTGATAATTTATGGCAATAGCTGCAAATATAATATCAACATCCTTAAACCGCACTATCATCAAGCCGTCAGAGCAAGTTGTTATGCTTTTTGGACGACGCCCATAAATAATATTACAATTGAAACTGGTCTCCCAACTTTAGAAAATAGACTTTATGAGTTAAAAGCCAAAATAGTCCCCAAGCTTCTTAATTCAAACAAATCTATTCTCGATGATGACGTGATAAAGATTATTAATGCGAAGAAAATTCGAAAGGCACCATCCGCAATTGACTATTGTTTGTACGCCGCAAAGGAATTGAGCATTCCCTTAAAAATTTTCCACTGTTTTGGTGTTAAACCTCCATGGATTTTTAAAGACTGCTCTTTTGACATCTCGCTGTCTATGCACAAGAAAGAAGATACTCCAAATTATGTCTTCAGGAATCTAATAGCTGAAAAAACTCAAGTATTGGAGAATACTGGTTGGAATCTTTTATACACAGACGGCTCAAAATCTTCTGGTCTGCCTCCTGTTTATGCCGTGGTAGATGCTACAGGACAGGTTCTTCTCAATCACGAAAGTACTTCAACTTTCACAACCGAAGCCAGAGCTATCCTTCACGCTGCGAACCTTGCCCATAAAAACAAACTCAAAACCGTCATTGTTACCGACAGTTTGTCTGTATTATAAGCTATTCGGAACCCTTCGACTTCGAGACGGAGCACCATCAACAAATTAAGGAATATAATTACAACTCCCGACGGAAAAATTAAAATGTTATGGGTACCAGGTCAAATCGGTTTATTGGGAAATGAGCAGGCTGATCTAGCGGCAAAGTATGCTGCTTATGCTCCTCTAATTATGGATGATGTCATGGAAAAGTTGGGTCTTCAAAGATACATTGGAAGAAAAATTAAAGAGAAAATTGTAGAAGAACATTTATGATACCATCTCCAACACTACTCTTCCATTAACCCTCAATTAATTCCACCTTTATATCCAACGAACGTTGAGAAAACCCAGATCCAAACATTTTCGAGAATTCGCCTTGGTCATACTATCGCTACTCACCAATCAATCTTGAAGAAGTCGTCTTCCCCAATCTGCTGTTGTGGACAAACTCTCACCATAAAGCACATTTTCTGCGACTACCTTAACTTTTGCTTGGCTAGAAGTATTGCTTTTGGAGCGACTAACCCTTTGGACACTCTAAAATCAGCTTCAGAACCGAATATCAATTCAATATATTACTTTATTAAAACTACTAGACTCATTATCTAATGTACACTTATTTATATAAGAGCCGATAGCCTGTGCTACTAGCGCTCAATGTCTTTTTTTTAGTCTAAGAATTTATTTCATTAGTCTAAAATTATAATAATAATAATAATAACATTTTTTCATTTTTTTGATTTTTTTATTATATTTGCAGAAAAAGAAAGCAAATATCGTATCTGCGACAATCAGTTTTTGCAAAAGCACAGAGAACACACGAGTTAAACCCACAAAAACACCGAAAAACACCGAAAACAATTAAAAAATCACAGACGAAAAACAAAACACACACTACTCAGAACACAAGTTGATGTCAATGAGAAACAAAAAATAATTAAAAAATGAAAACGAAAATTTTTTTTCTTTCTTTTTTTTAATCTTCTTAAAGTCGCTAAACGGTTACTGACTTGCTTAGAATGAGAAAAATGATCTTTTAAGGTTTATTTTTTTTTTCTTCCCTTTGTCTGTTGTTGCTGTTTTCGTTGATGGTGGTGGTGGTGGTGCGGGTTCTTGTTAGTGACAAATGAAGCAATAGAAGAAATCGACAAAAGACTTCAAAGAATTACAAATGGAATGTAATGCTGCTATTGTATTACCCACACTTCAATATATTACTTTACTAAAACTACTAGACTCAATATCTAATGTACACTTATTTATATAAGAGCCGATAGCCTGTGCTACTAGCGCTCAATGTCTTTTTTTTTAGTCTAAGAATTTATTTCAATAGTCTAAAATTATAATAATAATAATAATAATATTTTAAATTTAAAATAACACATATCATAAACCAAAATTTTAAACGATATAATTTAAAAAATATATAAACAAATACAAGATAAAGTAAACATTGATTAGATAAACAAATTTTAAACTCAAAATAAACGGTCATTATTTCTTCTTGCTTTTTTTCCTTTTATTTTATTTGGTATATATACACAAAACCATACAATTTGACAATTAACATAAAGCTTTGCAAAAAATCGGCGAAGTCCGATCGAGAAACTAAAAATAACACATGATTTTGTTAGGCCACTAGTCTTGGAAGAAATAGCAATAGCATCTCCTCTTTCTTGTTGATCCAACCGCCGTAGAGTAAAGATATAAATTTGGTGACCCTTAACCATCCGCATTATTCTTCAATGCTTAACTACTCACCCTTCAATGATGAAAAAAAACCGCACAAATAAAATAGTATGTTAAACTATAGGATCATATGTTTCAGCGAAGTGCGAACAATTATCGGTTCATTTTGCGTTAATTTATATATGTAACAATTTAATTTATAAATTTTAATAAACCATTTAAAATTTTCTTTTGATCGTAAAGATAGATATATTTTAGGTATTGTCATTTTAAGCTGTTTGTCCATTCCTTTCCAAAACTACTCGTTGAAAGTGGGTGATGGTTTTTCATGAACTCTATTGACGGTTATCTAAATTTCTAAAATTGTGCCAATGGTATAACAAAAGACGCGCTTTCACACATGTAATGTTCTTATTAATGTCATACTTATTGACTAATCACTGTAAAATCTCCTAAAAACTATATAACGTCGTTAAACTTATATATAGAGCTTTCAGGAAAAGTCTCGGATAAAACAATTGAAAGATTGAACTCCCTTAAACTTTTCAACTGGAAATTACGGAAATTAAATTCAAGTACTGCAGTTTCTTTATCACATGCTAAATATGCCTGCTTCTTTGCAGGTGTTTTGGCTCACCAGCATATTCCTCTGTTTCTTTGTAAACCGCTTTGATTAATATATCTTTAAAAACAGTTTTTTTAAATATAAACAAGTGTTACAATACTATCCAATATAGCTTTTCTTTCCATTTGCCCAAATATATAGAAAACATTTAGTGCTTTGTTGCCGGATTTTTTACTGGAGGATTGCTGAAGCTTACCACTTTAACCTCATTTTTATCTTCTGTCGTTAACAGCAGTGAGCTGACACTATCACTGTTGATATAACAGAGCTTCGGTTTGTTTTTGATCTGGGAATAAAAGTCAAACACATGAAAGCTATGTAAACGAACACAATATAGGAGCGCATTCCGAAAAATTGTTCCAATTCTTACTAGGAAATTGGCAGATCATATGGTTTTGTATGTAAACTAACAAATAAAACCAAAAGAAAAAAGAAGGATAACAAAAAAAAACACCTTATTTAAAATTTATAAGCTACTTATATAATTCAATGTTTCCTGTTGCATTATTTTAACTTCTCTTCTTTTCAATCTCCCAGCACGTTTTGTTAGTCAGACACTAAGTTTCGCGGTGTCACTCGGTGCACATGTTCTAGAAACGAACACACGTTTTCTTACAGCAGTAGTAGTTACAGTTTCCTGACTTAACGAACCCCTATCCATTCTAATCTATTTGCCAAAGAAGTCGTAGTCCATTACAAGGGAAGCTCAAAGCGTTAGCCTACGACTCTCTGCCGGTCTAATTTCTCGCTCAGAATCCTGTGTCTGGTAATAGTCTCTACCACGCGGAATTTCCTCTTAGATAAGATAACCTATCGTAAGTTAGCCCCATTAGTCATTTATTCTAAGAAAACCTCAGTTTACTTTGTACTTACATTGCTGACTGCTGAGCACACTTAAAGAATGATCGCTATTCCGCCGTCCTTTTATATGCTTGCGCTACAGTGCTTCTTTAAGCTAGTGTTGTTGTGCTAGTACTTGGAGCTAATATTAGATTAATGCTTGCGTACATAAATGATGTTAGTAGGGTAGTTGATCTGAATTTATGTGTAAAATCGGTTTTGGTATACCAACAAGTCGAAATAAAGTAAATATATGCAGATATAAGCGTAGTTTAAGATAAGAATTGAAGAATGTTTATATACAAATGTTTTAAAGGGGAAAGAATTGTTTGGAATTGCAGCGACGATCAATAAGCATAGAGTCGTAAATCATTTGAAATGTATACCAGGTATCGTGAATTTTAAAGTCTAGGTACGGAGACTACTGTATGGAGTGCACACAGCTTAGCGTAAGATTTTATAAGTGCGTATGCGCAAATGGCTTAAAAGGAAAACAAACGTTTGTCATAACGGCGATGATCAATTAGGCACAACATAGATTTGTAAGTGCCGATTTTATTTAAAATGAACAGCAGGTATCTTGGACTCAGAAATATATAAAATTTACGCAACGCATTGCTTGGAGTAGAAATGCAGCTAAGCGTAAGATGTGTGAAATGGATATGCCTAAAAAATTCAAAGGGAGAAGAAAAGCTTTGACACAGTGACGACCAATTAGTAAGCATATATTTGCAACTGGCTGACTTATATGAAAACTTTGCTTAGGGACATATGAACGGTTTTATTTATTTATTTATTTATATATTATTATAGCTATGCACAAAATATTTATAAAATATGACAATACGAAGGTTAAGATAAAATTAAACAAACTTGTTTATGACATATTTTGTGTATTAATTGTTCTAAAATTTGGAAACTACCATTTACTACTCCCTACAGCTCATTTTGGTAAATATACACCAATTTTAAAACAAATGGGTTTATTTGTTTTTCATTTCTTACAATATCACATAGTATAAAAAAATAGATTATTACAAGGCAACAATAAATTAGATGAATAATTTCTAAATTTCAAATAAATTGCCTTTATTTCTTCTTGTGGGTTCTTTTTTTTTTGTTTGTTTCATTTTTATGTATATGTGCAAAAACACATAGGGTTTGTTAATTACCATAAATCGTTGGCAAAAATCACTTCATTGTGTGAGACCCCTTATTAACTTAGATTAACTGTGTCATAATTAAAAATTTGTAACGGGAGGTCATTTATAGCTGCGGTTTCGCTCAGGGCTGCCCACCGGTCCGTTCCAAGAAAATTTGTTCGTTGAATTAACGGAGCCTTCGTATTTCGGTGTTAGATCAAAAATATATTTTTAGAATCCAAGAAGCATGCAAGATTGCGACGCAACTTCGTGGTAAAAGAAAAAACCAACACGTCTTGAGTGGGCAACCTTACTTTCTCTTTATCGAAGGAAATATAACTCGCGACTGTGTTGCGAAAATGAAACTTTGACGTTAATTAATCTTTCTGTTAATTAATCTTTTTAGTGGTTCAGCAGGCAGTCTACCGGGTCCCTAAAGGTGTCCTTTTGGGCCGGTAGTCTATGATATAATGATGCACACGCACACAGTTATCTTAAGGACCTCGTTCCGGACGGACAGGACGACTACTACTACTACTTTGACTTATCTTTTCGTTCAACTGCTGCTAAACTTTTAGTGTTCGGGCCGGTTAAGAAAGCGTACTTCCTTACAAATTGCTCTTTAATATAACACAATTTAGCGGGACGATTTGGAATGTAATTTTTTTCAAATTTTATAATAGAAAGAGAATTAAATTAGTACAAAAGAAAAAAAGATAAGAGTCAGTTATTTTAGCAGGTTTTTTTCTTTTCGTTATGTTTGTTTGCCTTCTAGGATATGGTCGTAATAAATTAATATATATATATTATATGAGGGATTGGCCGAATCACCGACAAAAAAACTGTGGATACATTATATTTGATTTCGGTATAGTGTTTGGTAGTGGTATGTCTTATTTTTGATTAAACAGTCGTCGTTTTTTTCAATTTACAAAAATAAAAAAAAAATTCAGGAAGAAATTTTACAAAAACAAAAAAAATTTCAAAAAAAAAAGAAGAACGGAAGAAGAATAGAAAAAATGAGAAAAGAAGAAAGATGAGGAGAGGAGGGAAAGAGGAAAGGATGACGATAGGGGTAAGGAAAATAGGGGGAAACGGAACCTAAAATTGATTAGGAGCGGCAGGAGCGAGCAAAACCAGAGCATTCTAAGGCGACCTCTTCGACTTACGCCATAAGACAACGAAAAGATAATTTTGATCTTTTGGTGAAAATGCATTTTCTTTTTTAGAAATACTGTGATAGAAATTGCATATGCAGTACAATCAAAAAATTTCTTCTGCTTTTCTGCAGATATTTGAAAGTTGTGCGTGCGGACCAGATGTGGGCGAGATGTTTAAGTATACATGTATATAAACACGTATAAAAAAGTTGCGTTGTCGGGGACATTTTTCATGGTAGAGTATTTGCATTTGTTGGAAGCAACTCTGTGATTTTTATGCTCCCGCCATTCTCAACAAAAGGGAATTCTTATTATGAAACGCTGTAAACGGAAAAACCAGATGATGGCTTTTAGCCGTTTTAGCAGGATTTGCCACATCAAAAGCTCCTGGTATGCGCTCAGCACTAAGAAATTCAAAAAATCGTGCCAGGCAGAAATTAACATCGTTCGAGTTGTGTGAAAATCGCACAGTGTTTCATGACTAAAAAAAAAATAAAACAAAATGACTTCTAGTCCCATTATACAATTATGTCGCCTGTTCGATACGTCATCCGTGGGTCTTTTCTTCGTCCGTCTGTATCTGTCTAATGTCCCCCTACCTTTCCTCACGCGCTCACCCTCAACGCATTCCAGCTACTGCGGTAGCACGCTCACTTTAGCCGCTCATCGCGGTTCATATGTACACAAAAACCAACAAAAAAAGAGGGGGGTTAATACCTGCGCTTTCCTTATTTAGCAGCAACCACGGCCCTTACCGCATTTTGTCCAAACGCAAAGAACCGCTGCGTATCCTTACCCTTCCTCCAGTAAGCACCTTCTTTAGTGGTATCAACGGCACATAGTGTTTTCATAAGCATTGGTTGTATCAAATATTTTTAAAACAGCCTCCAGCTTTTCTTTTACAACTATTCTTCGGTTAAACCGAATTTTTACACGTTTGCTCGAGAATCAGTTCAATAGCAATTCTTCTCAGACGTTGTGAATGTTCCTAGTTTTTCATCTTGAGTAAGTTAGCTTCTTTGGAATGTTTCACTTCTTCATATCTATATCTACATATATTTTACTGATAGCTTCGTTTTCCGTTTTACATACGTGCTTCTAGCAAACCGTAGTTATAAAACTGCAGGTATTTTATTTTCACTCTTTGTTGGTTTATTATAAATTTTGACAATTTTACAAAGCAACTTTTTCACATGTCTCAACATTAGGTGCTTAAAACCTCTTTCATTCCTCTAGTAGAGCAAAATTTATTATTTGTGTTGTCATTTGATTCGTTTATGATTCGTTTGGTTTCTCGTTAATGATATAAAGGCATTTATATTTGTAAAAAAAAACAATGGATCACTTAATGCTGTTAGCTGTAACTAAGGGTATGTGTATTTAATTTATTTATATACCTATATAAATATATATGTTATTTATTTCTTTCAACATGTACTTAAGTATGACTGAATAATGGTAAAACAGTCATCTAATATTTGCAATTATATTCACATATACACTGTAAGGAAGCGTTTTTGCTCCCTTACCAAAAACTAATCCGTCCGCTTAAAAGCCCACCCGCAATCCGCAACCAGCAAGTCCGATCTGTCCGCATGTCGTTCTGTGAACAATACACGAGCAGCCCCGTCCAACTTCAAATGCAAAATCATAAAAACCCACACTAACTATGCCTATGCTTGTATAAAGAGAAAATGTATAGACACATATTGCACAGGCCTACGCTAGTTAATCCATAACAACACACACTCCAGCACCAAACGAAGGGTAAAGAGACTGAAGAAAACATGTATGGAACGGCGCCAAGGCATAGGCACGAGCAAATAGATATAAGATCGGTAGAATGAAAAAAAAACTTGTATGAAATGGCTCGTAGGCATAGAACATGTAAAATCATACAAGACAAGCCCTAGACAAGCTTAGGCACAAAACCATATGTAATATTTACACAACCGCCAAAGCGCAGAATATGTATGAATAAGATCTGTCAGACACAACCCAAAGCCATAGAACTTGTGAGTCATATAACTCAAACCCAAGTCAAACATAGGTATAAAACCATATGGAATAAGTACAACATATACAAGAAGAAATCTGAATGCCTTAAAATTGTATAAGCAAACGATAGAAACGCTTACATATTACGCATTACTGTATAAATCCCGCTAGGTCATTTAAGCATGTAGAAACCCTTATGCTTCGCATTGCATAAGCACACTCGCTCATGCAAACGCACATACCAAGCAATCACACATAGCATTTTATAGTACTGTTAGGTTATAGTAACATACAGAAACCTGTATGCCTTAAAATTGTTTAAGCGAACGATAGAAACGCTTACATATTACGCATTACTGCATAAACCCCGTTAGGGTATAGAATCAGGTAGAAACCCCTATGCTCTACAATGAATATACGATCAGACAAAACAAATAAACGTTAGAGTCACACATAGCAATGCACACCAATACCCGTACGCCCAAAGAGCACAAACACACACACAATATTACACAAAATGTACAAAGACACGATCACACATGTAAACACACAAAAAAAAAAAAACGAAGCATATGCAAACACCGTGGCATAGAAAGGCACAAGCACTCACGTACCTAATGGTGATTAAATTACGCGATTTGGTACCTGGGTGCCGCTTGCGTCGAAATTTGAACAAACATAATAATAAGCTAGTAAGTGATATCATGTTATGTATAAGCAGGATCATGCAAGTCGTAACTAAGGTTGCGACTGCAGCCAACCTAAGCTAAGTATACACATAAGCATATGTAAACACACAGAACATGTTGGCAACAGGACAAACGAGCGAGAATTCGGCTATAAAAGAGCGGCGCATCGCACAGACTCGTTCAGTTTGGTGTCGTAGCCGTCTAGGTAAGTACTCTCAGACAATTTAACAAGTTGACCTTTACGAAGAGTTTTTTTTTTGACTTAACGGATAGGGGATGTGCTGGTTCAGCTTTAATCGCCATCCCTGAAGGACTTTCAGGACATTTGACTTAACGGATAGGGGATGTGCTGGTTCAGCTTTAATCGCCATCCCTGAAGGACTTTCAGGATATTTGACTTAACGGATAGGGGATGAGCTGGTTCAGCTTCAATCGCCATCCCTGAAGGACTCTCAAAACACTTGACTTAACGGATAGGGGATGAGCTGGTTCAGCTTTAATCGCCATCCCTGAAGAACTGAGAGACTTTTTTTTGTTAGTTTTGCACTCACACACCAATCAGTGACGAACCGCTGGCCCTGAGAGCCAAGACCGCTATGACACTGGCAACGTTTCCATTCTCTGTAGCGCGTCGCGATAATCCAAAAGGAAAATTTTAATAATACAAGAAGTTAACCCCTCATCACGTGCAAGCCACACCAGAAGTCGGGTCACCTCGCTGGTTCCTTGCCATAGCCAGCTTCTACCCATCGCTGTACTTCGCTCCCGTAAAAAGGAAATAGTAAATCAAGGAAATTATACACCATTCCCCCCGAAGGTCCGGATTTTCATTCAAAATTTCTTGCAACGAACCTTGGAGTGACTGAGTTATACCTCGCCCAAGAAAACTCGTTACAACACATATCGTTTCTTTTTATATTTCTTACAAAGTGCTGATCTTAATATTTGTTAGATTTCATTTGTTTACTTCTTCGTTTAAACCATAAGAGAAAGAAAAGTACAGCAGTAGAAAAACTTTAAAATTTTCTTCTCTTAAAAGTTTTTTTTCCTTTATCTTTTCAAGAATGTTATTAACAAGTCCTCAATGCCGTATTATGCTTTTCTTTTTCGTTGTAGTTTTGCAATACCACCAATTCCGTATACCTTTTTTCTTATACATTTTTTCTCCTCACGCTTTTCACCTGAGTTATTTAAAACCTTTTCCGCCTTTTTTTTCCTGGAAAACTTTTTTAATGTTTTATTTCGAAATTTTTCTCAGCTCTTATCTCCCTCAATGCCTCATATTGAAAATAGATCAAACTGTTCATGTAGGTATTATATCAAAACATTTTTGCTCGTATGTGCGTTATGACACAACACTTCTTAGGTGCCACTAACTTTGTTTTTGTTATGTGTGAAACCGTCTGTCTATAACTTACAACATATTGTATTTTTTCTCTCTTTTTATATTTTGATTAAACATGTTCTTTACAAAGTTTTTATTTTAGAGTTATAACTTGAGATGCGATTTGAAAAAGATCTGCGGAATTGACGATGCGTTTGGCTGTTCTTACGCGACTCTCCTTAGCAGACAAATCAATCAAGGCAAAACCTAATCTCTTCGCATGGTTTATTGTTTCCTTTTTTTTTCGATTTCTTTTGCGTTGCTACCTAGCGGCTAGCCGCTATTCTTGCAAAAAAAAGAACAAACCGCAAAATCACGCGATACCATACAACGGCATGCCGTTATTGTGACTCTTGCGGTAAAAACAGACTGACAAACCCCCTCCCCTGAATTTTACTCGCGGACGTTACAAAGTTTCTTGGAAAGGGATTTTCGGGTAGCCTTGAGCATACCCCGAAAAGAAGATTTATTAGAACATTTATAATTATAAAAGATCTGGATTTTCGGAGAAAAAAAACTGTAATGTATTTGGCTGAAACAAATGATGTACTTTGTGCCGGTAACCACAAACTTGCTAATTGCAATAGCAAGTATATAAGATGTGCTAATTATGCACGTTTCTAAGTTTTCAGAATATTAGGCAACGGTAACGACCAAATGTTAATATATATAAAAATTTTCTGGCAAAGTCTGCAGCTAAAACATTGAATCAACAGACTCCAAACGAAAATAACATTAAATTGTTTTGTATAAAAAAGGTGGGCCTGCAGGTTCGTATATTGATGATTAAAAATATTAATGCTGTGTCCTGAAATTCCCATGGCATTCGCAACGAAGAGATATAAATATTTTAATTCTTACTTTAACACAATACTCTTATTTGCCTGTCTTTCGAAATAGTTAAAATCCAAGAAAGTTACAAAGCATGCATTCAAGTGGGACGTTTACAAATTAATTCGTCATTGTATTATAATAATTACAGAAACGGCGATAATTTAAACAACCTGTACGATTCGTGTGGTAGTCAAATGTTTAACTGTTGGGATGCACTCTTCTGTGAAACTCTGAAGGCAGACAGGTAAGCAATGTATTAACCAAATCACAATTACATATCAAAAAGAGCAAGAAGGCAACCACCTACAGCAGAGTTCTTTCTAATAAAAATATCTCCGAAGGTGTCGATAGTTAAAGCAGTTAATGACCTGCGTTCGGATAATCCTTCTATTATAAGTTCGAGTTTTCCAATTTTAGCTGAAACGATCGACCACATTTTGATCGTACTGTTATAAAAATCCTCCCCAAATAAATCTAAATTTTATAACTAGTTATGAGACAGGGGAGCGTAGAAATCTGTAAAGATAATCGAATCTTTAACCCAAGTAAAAACCGGAAACAGCAAAATTTTCATACATATCAATACGCCTATTTTCGTTCGCTAGTGAAATATTGCTTTCGTAGGGAGGCTTACGTCCTTTGTTAACAACAATCACTTCCTCCCTTTGCAAATGTCGGGATTCAAAATGGAGCATAATGACGTAAGATCGCCTTTCGTAAATTTTTAAAATCTGACTTTTATTTTAGAAGACCTACTAAAATGGTCAATCACAACATCAACACCATTTTTATTCACTTTGAATGGACTCGTCTTTAAATACCTTGTCAAAATTTCCTTATTGTACTTGTTAAAGCTTTAACATAGACATCGACCTATTTATGGAATGGACTAATTGCAATAAATGCAGACTGTCCTCAAAAATTGTGTCTTTGTGTGTATTACTTTAACTGCAGATATTCCGCTGCTAAGTAAAATGTGCTTATCATATTGACATTCCTAAATTTGGCATTGCTGCCGACGTCGATAATAATCCATATACACTTTTTTAAATGTGAGAGTTTGCAAAAAGAGGAAGATTATACGTAATGGGCAGGAAAAGCAGACAATAGTTTTCTCGCAAACGTAAACCTTTTTTTACCTTGCAATATGCCTTCCGACCTGAAGGAATAGTGAAGTTAAGTATTTAGGTGTAGCATTGGATTCCAAGCTTAACTTTAACCGCCACGTTACTTACATTGTCCATAAAATTAGGAATGCTTTCAAATCTCTCCATATAGGTTTATAACTGCTTACGTTTTTGCTAGTCTTTAGTTCCTTGTATTGTGCAAATTTTAAAGAAGTAGTTTGGTAGTTGAAGTATGAGATTTTGGCAATCTTATTTTATATATATATATATATTTTATTCTCTTTTGAAAAAAGAATGCGACCTTGCGATGACAGGATTGTTAAGTTCTTGAAGGCGAAAGAGCTTAATGGCGGGGGACATTTTGACGCCGTTTTTATCGGTTTTTGCTATGTGTTTAGATCCGGTACGGGAAGAGGAGGAAAAGTAAGAGGTTGTCGTATTTTTGAAAGAGAAAGACAAATTTTCGTTCAAAGAAAAAGAAAATTGAAAGTTGTCACGGTCTTAGCCCCTTTCGGCCGGTAGAGCATATAAATATATATATATATTTTTTTCTTCTTTTTTTTTTTTTGACCTGGGGTTTGGCTCTCGGAGCCTCCTGACAAAGGAAAAATAAAAAAAAATAAACTAAAAGAACGTAAAGGTCCGGTCGGCTGTCTGTTGTCCGTCTGTCACCAGTGAGTCAGTCGGTCATCGTCTAGCGTCGGCCCTACATAGCCACCATATGCACGCCCCTACGTCTCAGCCACAGCGGTGGCAGCTCGCGCTTAGCCACTCATTGGGAACAACAAAATTACAAGGGAATAAATAGCTAAAGGGACTTACAGTACGATCCTCTCTTGATGTAGTGCTGCCTCTTTCGGCGGCTCCCGTCCACGGCAAGGAAGCAGGGCGTTCTTCTTACCTCGTCGGCACAATCACGACACGGCTGGGGTGTAGGTGCACGTGGGTGCACGGGATTCCTAGGCTAACGAAGCTGGCAAATTAATCCTCCTTCTCTTACCGCATCTTGACTGAAGTAAACACAGAATGATGAAACTTTTTCTTTTGACATTTAATGTTCACTGGTGAACTTTTATTTCAGTAGGAATTTCTTAGGGCAATCAACATCGTTTTACAATCGTAGAATTTCTGTACAAATAATTGAGTTAGATGACAAAGTCTTTTTCGTGTTGGCTAAATGGCAGTAACCAACTCACAATATGTATATAAATATTTTTCTTATCATTTATTTATATTGTTTTTTTTTGTTCCAAAAGAAAGCATATAAAAAGAAATTCCTTTTTTCCTCTTTTTTTCTTGTTTTTCTTTTTTTTTCTTTATGTTATACAGGGTTGGTGGGTTATATATCCTTTTACACAGTTTAGCCACCAATATGTTTCTATGAACGTCAATGATACTTAAAAATAATATATTCATACACGAATGTGATGCGCTTTGATTGGTACGTTCAACCGGCACACTCAACTCTTTACCTCGTTTTCCTTGCACAATTGTTCCTGCTTCTCTTGCTTTTCACTCTATTGATTGATTTTATAGGGATTTCCATAACTTGATGGAGGAATATAGAAACGGAGTTTCACTAATATACAGGTTGATAACCAATTTGATCGGTCCAATGTTACTCAAAGTTTTTCCTCACATAAGAAAAAAAATTATTACTCTTTGTGTAAAATTCATATGTGTTCCGAACAAAAATTTCTTAGAAAGTTACTTTGAGAATATACAACATTTTCGTACTTCGTTTTCGTTTTGTGACTCTCTGTACGGAAGCCCTGATATTTTATATCGTTTTTTTTTTTTTTTTATTTTAGCACGTACATTATATACGCGACGTTTTCATGTAAGTTAGCTCGTTTAAGCTACTTTTGCATATTCCGTCCTTCACAAACTAAAGGGCTTCGAAATTAAAATGGGTTAAACAATAAAACTGTTTAGCAATCGACGTAAGAAATTATTTTTGCTTTTGTCGCGTGGTTTGTAGCAACATTTTTATTAATTCGATTAATAGTCCGTAAGCTTATCGTTGACGTCTTCCCTTCAACTTCTCAAACTCAACTCACTGCTATCTTGAAATTAAAAAGCAGACAGACTTCTCCTTCTCACTCAATTTCCCTCTTCTTCTTCCTGTTGCTCTCTCTATAACGGCTTGCCGCTACTCTCACAAGAGCAAGCATAGATCCCGCAAAATCATACGATTTTGCCTATGCTTGCAAGAGCAAAAGGAAAAAAAAAGGAGTACCGCAAAATCATACGATTCTGCCTGTACTTGCAAAAGCAAGCAAAGGTACCGCAAAATCATACGATTTTGCCTGTACTTGTAAGTAAGGAGATCAGAAAAGAACAAAATAAACACATATACCGCAAGATCATGAGATTTATTAGCGGTACCACAAAATCGCATGACTTTGTCTAACGGCATGCCGTTATTCCGCCGCTTGCGGTTGATACAGACCGACAGACACCCTACCCGAGGTTTGTTCGCGGCCGTTACAAAGTTTCATGGTTTTGATATCTGTCAAGTGGAAAAAAATGATTAACTTAAAAATAGAAAAGATAAAAGAAAATATAAAACAAAGCAAAACGGCAGATGCAGTTAGTTTTAGTTTAGTGACAATGCTCCCTGCAAAGTCTATGGATATACATTAAATAATTGAAAGTTACATTAAGTGCAAAGGACGCCTAATAAAAATAAGAATTGAAAAATGGTAACTAAGCAGAGGAATTTAAACACTACGAAAATAAAACTACTAAGAACAAATATGGCTAAGTAATCTAAGAAGATCTAAGATTAATAAAAGAACGTGATTTTCAGATTAAGAAGCGATTAAAATACTTAAGGAGGATTAACATTTTGTTATATTTGTCTGTTATCTACAGAAAGTTTACGGCAACCTAGCGGCGCGGCTCGAAATAAACGTCATCAGCATTTACACAATTCTTGTTCTCGCTCACACAATTCTTGTTCTTGCTCATACAAATTTTACAATGCTTGTTCTTGCTCACACACTTATCGTTCTTGCATTTTTGGTTGCTTTAAATAAATATTTGTACTTCGACTAGTTTATATTATAGATTGTTACTTTTAAAAATGTTCTAAGTCAAATTAAGTTAAGTTAAAGAAGATTGAGGGGGTCTTGGGACCCAACCTCGGGGTATCCCCCATTTTTTGGGGGACGAAAGGCGACCAACAAGAAAGAAATCTTTTTGAATTTTTTTAGAGTTAATTTCATAAAATTTATAGAGCACCAGATAACCAAATTACTTAAGTCAATTTGAAGCTCGCATGATAGCGATTCCAAGGAGAAGGAAACAACAAATTAACATCGTCAAAGTACATTAAGATCTGGCTGGATTTAATCATCTTTCATGCATAAATGATGATCATTAATGCATCAATTAAATAAAAGGGCTACTAAGTGGCTGTCTTGAAGAAAGTCAGACATCACGAGAAATTCATTCGAGGCGATGAAGTTAAACAGAACCCGAATTATTTGTTATACGGATACGGACTTCTCCATTTCACTAACTAAAAAGGGAAGCCAGAGGCATAGAGTTTGAAGAAAATAAATTATGGTACGACATCCGTACGTGAGCCCTTAGAAAATGTCTTGAAAACATGGCAACTAAATTCTAAGAGACTAGGTTAAATCGATCTTTCTATGCGAAAGTCATGCTAGAATGGAGAAATATAAGAGTTGATAGCTAAAGATAAGTGTTAAGTAACAAATCGCTCAAATAATTTAGGTAAGAAACTTAACTTGGCGATGTCTCTATAGTTCTTAACGTCATGTCTATTTCCACATTTATGATTTGGAATAAGGAAACTATTTTTCCAACACAAAGGGATTTAAAGGACTTGATTAAAGGTAATTGAGGTAACACCAGATAGCACGTCACAACACAATTGAAATATACATGATGAAATCCCATCAGATCCAGACGCGCAACTATATTTTAAGGAGCTAAAATCATTTAAAACGCTGTCTTTTGAAATTACCAAATTAGGAATTAAAACCAATCAGGCACGGACAGTTAAAAGTTACATCGGAATCAGTAATTGAAAGATTTCATCGAAAGTATTCGGCAAAGAGATTTCAGATTTCAATACCATAAGAGGCCTCGGGGCCGTTGAAAGAAACATGCGAGGGTACATGGAAATTTTTGTTTTGAATTTGACAAACTTAAAAATATATTTAGAATGAGAATTTTATCAAGCGAAAGTATCGGCAAAAATATTGATGATTGAGATAATTAAATCTATGCCTTGCAACAGAATAGGCAAAATAGTCGTATGCAGAACTACTTTTCAAAAATTTTTTGAAAAGTATGTTTTTTCCTATTTTTATAATATTTAATTTTCTTGTTAAACCACGGCGGGCACCTGCTTCGAGGGCGAGATTACTTGATCGTAACGAATGCAGAAATAGCTAGGTTTAATATATTATATAACAATGACAGTAAGGTTTGAATATTTCCAATATTGAAAATAATGTGGGATAGATGAGATTTAAGCACTAAAATCTCGGTTTAATAAAAACTTATTGGAGCAAGCTGGACTTGGCACGTTAGAATAGTTTAACTCACTACCACGCCTGCAATAAGGGAAATACAAATTGGAATAATGTTGTACAGCTGAGTTCAGGAAATTCAGGAAATTGAATTGAAGTATGGTTGTGCAGAAGTAAATTACGATGAATTAATCGATCAAAAAACACAATAGCTCTATCAGATGCTGCAGCGCGGACCGTACAGCTAGAATTATTACTGCATGTGTATATCACAAGTGACTTGTGGCAAACTGAAGTCTCTTAACTCTATGACTATATTAGCAGATTTAGACTTTTCGGCCACGTCACAATCAAGGGCAGTATGTTTCCGCATTTGGGGGAATATAAGAGCAAAATACATAAAACTGTTTATTGGAAATTTCGTAATTATGACAAAGAAAGCCTAATTTAAAATGTCTTATTGTCTTTGTCGCACAGTACGGATGGTCTTTACTCTGATTTAATCCCAACGCGGTATCTGTCGCTTCAGATTCTATCGACTAGACGTATTATTTTGTTTTTACGTCTTACCTCGACGGAGGTTCAGTCAAGAAGACGAAAGAGAAAGTCATGTTTTCTTTCTCTGCATTTTTGTTCGAATACTAATTGACATTGCCAAACGGAGAGTTGATCACATTCAAAGTCTTCAACTGTTTTATTTGGAATGCGATATTCCCATTCCATTCCTTTTTTACTTATGCAGTTCTTACTTATTACAGCATCCCCGTAATATTTACAAGAGAGTAACAAACTGCTTGCTATAAAAGAAAATGAGTGGAAAGTAAAATATACTTATCATACTTTTAATACATAAGAATAACTTAGAACTACATGTTGCGTGACCTCGGACATGTGGGACTCTCGCAGCATAAGAACCGGCAGACACACCCTTGCAACGTCAGCGTAGCTGAAATGAGGAGGACGTCCCAGAATATTTGTAACCCCGTTACCACTGGCTGTTAGCGAAAACGCTAACATTATATGTAGGCGAAGGTAAAGTACGTTACACTATGAGTTGGTCTTTTATCAGCGACATTAATCGAACATTGTCTTAATTTTTCAAAGTTTCTGCACAAATAATGAGATTTTTGCTCAATTCAGGAAGCCCGTTTTCTGTATCCTGGAGTGAGTTATAAAACTCAATATCCCGCTCCCCCTCAATATATAGAACGGAATCTGCAGCACGATAATTGATAGCTGCACACTTCGCATGACGAAAACGTTGGCAAAGCCAACAAGTAATAAATTGTTTAGATTTAGGACCCCTTTTTTTCGACATGATGTAAAAACAACATTCCATGTCAAGAAGTAACAGACAAAATAGAAATTGTGGAAAAAACAAAAAAGTTTCTCACGTACGCAAAAATTAACTCTCAAATCAGACGTAAAATTCACACACACATAACTGGACACCGTAAATAAAGAGCAAGTAAAGAGAAGAACTGTAAACAAGCATAAAAAAAGAAACAGACTTATCAAGGAGAGCGTCAAGTGCTGATCGCAAAAACCAAAATGAATATCAGGGCAAAAATTTCATTATAATTGAATTAATTTACACACTTTTATACTTCTATACTTAATTATGCTCCAAACGCGTAAAAACCTATAAAGCACTAAGGTGAAAAGGACAAATACAAAATTTTTCACGCGCGCAGGGTTGCCAAAGGGCTTCCTGGCTTATTTGAAATATTTGCATTACCAGTGAGTTTATGACACAAAGCGCCAATGTTGTTTGTAGGCAAGGATGGAACACTCGAAATCTTAACCGGCTTCGCCAATTGAGTTCCAGAAGTTTTATCGTTGATGACGAGGGCGAAGACGAATAGTGACGAGCAACATGGATCGCCGTATAAGATTTAGGCGAAGACAGCGGTGAAGTATCGCACGCTACACTATAAGTTGGTATTTTACAGGCTCCAGGCGGATGCCCTAGGCAGCGACGCTCGTCGAACATTGTTTTCATATTTTCGAACTATCCGGACACTGTGATGAGATTTTTGCTTAATTCAAAAAAACCATTCCTTGCCCCCGCGAACAGATTATAAAAGTCAGTGTCCGCCTTCGACAGTCAGGACATGACCTCTTGTTATTCTTTCGAAGGGTCTAGGACTACGTCTGCAGAACGACCTGCACTTTTCGCAAAAAAATTAAACTAAGTCTTTTAATGCGATCCACAATTTTTGTTCGTGTGGTCTTAACTTATTCTTGGACAGTCCATTCAGCCAGGATTACACGTCATCGAGCCGCACATGCGACCCGTTCTTGCAATGTCTGATTAAGAACTAACTAAATTGAACTCTCTTGCAACAAGTGATCCGATATTCCAACAACTGATTTTTCCCATAAAAAACGATGGGCCATCTTCTAAAGGATTATTGCCAAAAATTTTTAAAGAACACTAGAGCTGTGAGCACGAATTAGAGGCTGACGCATGGCATATTGGTCAAACTAGCCAAACTAATCACTTCGTCTAAAATGAGACCAGAAATTTTAAGAAACATCCATCGCGGGTACTTCAGCTATGTTAAACGTACCAATATGGCTAGGCAGTACGTCTTCTGGTCCCGTTTGAGCAGCAACATTGTTTGTTTTATAAAAAAATGCGTTAGCCTGTCAGTAATAATAATAATCGGTCAAAAAGAAATTCTTACACATGATCTTGACATCACCGCAATAGATATAACTAACTCATTTCCAAACAAAACGACTTCATCATTTCCAAGGATAACTTTTCAGGTTATATCAAAGTTAGTAAACTGGAGTATACGAATATAAACGATGTCATATTCTTTCTTGACCAAATTTTTTTTATTTTCGAAACACCATTACAATTGGAGACTGAAATTGGCGCCCTATTTACTAGTGTGGAATTTTAGAAGAATTTATAGAATTTGCAACCAAGTGGAAATTTAAACATACAGCGAGTTTTCCATATCATCCTCTTGGAAATTGTTTAGCAGATATATGTGTCCAAATAGCAAAAATATACTCAGGAAGCGTGCCTATAATACCAGTTAAAGCAGCTTGCTTCAGCACATAATTTAATTTATAAAATAAATGTAAACAAACTCAGGTTAAAATTTTACTACATAAGTACTACAACTCAGAATAAACATTAAATTCAAATGGATATTTTAGCCGAGCATGCCTTGATTTTAAATGAACAAAAAAAATATACCCAACGAGGGCATTAGTTTCCGGAATTTATTTTGGCACTATAAAGAGTGATAGTCTTGGCGATAAACAGCCGAACAGCGTAGAAGAGTTTTTTTTTTTTTTGTTGTGACGAAGATTCATAGGGAATGTTTTGTAAAACCTTCTGCTGACACTCCCATGTTCGTTACAATACATACCTTATCTTGTATTTACCGATACCATCTAAGTTTGTTTAACAACCTTATTCTGTCGCTGTTATTATCCAACTATCATAAGATTTATGCTTATGTTTATCTGTCATTGTTGCCGTCATTATTATGTATGGTAATTTTGCGCTAAAACAGGGCTGTTGGTTTATGAAAATCACAAGTTAAAGTGTTAAAGAATAAAGAAAGTATATGGCTTTTTTAAAAAAAATTTCTGAAAATTGGAAAAAATTAAGGATAAATTATTAATGCATAATCTTAATACAACAATGAATATATTATTTCGCATACGTGTAGGTAGTAAAAAAGGTTACCAAGGGTGCATCCACGTATATTCATAGCAACTGAAAAATCTGTGGACATATTTGGCTGAATAATTTATAAGTATCTATGCATGATTACTTAAATTATATTATAGAATAAACCAATTACAAAGAAGCTGACAGGACGGTTATGCGCTGCTGGAAATGACGACGTAATTGATATCGTACATGATGAAGGTGATTATACAGTTAATGACGTAACAATAACTGGAACTTCAAGTTGTTGTTGTTTTTATTTTTATTAGTACTGCCTCTTATATATGTACATACTAAATGTGTAATAATTGTAGTTTAATGGTAACGATGGATGGTGTAATATTGTCCACAGCTTTTCTGCTCAAATATTTTCTTCTTTATTCCGTTTGCTTTTTTCTCGGAAGTTTTCTCTATATTCCCTTAAAGCACATTTTCTTGTTTTTTAAGTATA
>NW_023998459.1:1945462-1951478 GCF_014805625.2 Glossina fuscipes | reverse complement strand
CTGTACATTTCTCTTGTGTTCACAGTTAATAAAAATTACAAAAACCACTCGCGAGTTTATGATTCATTTTGATGACTCTCAGTGGATGGGCGCTGAATAAAACTATAAAAATATTCGTGAAGCGACAAATTTGAACTACCTCTAAATTAACACAAATCTTCAATTTTACAGTTAATTTTATATATAATCTAAGAAATAAGTGATATTAAGTTTCTCTGTAAGCAGCTGTCCCTATTACCCGAATATATAAATACACGAATACGTTAATTAATTAATAGAAATCCAAATCAAGAAGTGACGTAACAACACTATGATTCAATGCTACTGCTTGTCACATTCTCATATTAAAAAGCCTTTGTTTGCAAAAAAAAAAAAAAAACGGTTGGAAATTATTTATAATACACTCCGGCATTTTTCTACACTTACAGCCTTATTCTGCGCGCACGCAGTGGTAGATCACCAACCCTATGTTTTTGCCAAACAAACGGTCGTGTTACCTGTTTGTGTACTTTTGCTGTTGTAACGTTTGCTCATAAATTTGGCCACTTCAAGGAATCTGACGCGCTTATGATCCACTATTCGGCAGGTCATGATCGTTTTTAATATATAATATAATATAATAACAGAATGTAATGCAACGCTATAAGCAAATATTTTAAAAAATTGAAAGAAAATATAAAGTGTATAAAATATAAAAAAAATGTAATTTCAATGTTATTATGAAATTTTGTAAAAATGCCCAAAGGCCTACTTAAAATTAAATATGAGCTATTTAGCTTTCCCGTGATTTGACAGATAGAGTGTTTCACGCATCTAGTGTATACACCTAAAAGTAAAATCTCGAAAATGAAACGTACTTACCACTGTACATAAATGGAACCGATATGTTTCTACAAACAGTTATAAAATCGTTCTTGTCTTCTTTTTGCCCTCTTTGAGTATAATATCGTTTAAGCAGAAACGCGGAGACTTCAAAAATAACTGCAATATATTTGTGCAATGTTGTGCAAAGTAAGCAAAGGTAGACTTGTAAACAATTTAATTTGTTTTATTAATTTATGTATTGGTCAATTCCATTTTCTTACAACATTAGAATATGTATAAGAGTTACTTTATTAAAATACTATGTTAATAATGTATCTTAAAATTGTTAAAGTTTTAAACGATACATCATTTTTTACATATAATTTTAAAAATTATATTCGTGAATTAATAACCCTGTTTTCGCACAAAGTTGATGATGTAAAGTTCTGTTAACGCTCTTGCTTCAAAATACGTAATATATGCAAGGTGACAAAAGCGGTGACAGGCAAGCACAGTTACAAATTTTATGATAATTAAACCATAACAAAACCATATGGCTGTTAACACAGATTTAATTTTTAGTTTAAGATCTGCCGTCACTGTAAACATTTATTTTATCTTTTTACCTTCCTTTGGTTTTATTAATTTTTACTTATCAAGACAAAAGGTTTTTTTAAACATATCCATAAGTCTTACTACTAATTTAAATACAATAAAAGTAACAATAATTTAATTATTCCTAAATGCTGTAGTTTTTATAACACAGTTTCTTATAAGCAAGGCATACAAATCTGAAAGCAAATCTGAATTGGCTTAGTTTCCATGTTTTTAAAATTGCAATAATCCGCCTGAGTGGCCGAGTAGGCAAGAATCTCCACTAGCAACTCAATGGTCGTGGGTTCAAATCTCAAGTGCGATAGAGTTTGTAATAAAGTCAAAAGCCTTATATGCAAGTGCTTTTACGACTTTAGTCTTAGAATCCATCCTCTGGCTAAATTTATAATAATAATAGCAATAAAATGCAATTGAAGTTTTTTAATGAATGAAAAAATTTAAGCTTTTGTTGACAAGACAAAATTAAAAAAAAAATCACATAATTATTAACGCAAATCAAACAATATAATAGCTTACAATAATTATGAATGCATAAGAATGAATTGAACACCATGGAGATTAAAGACATTAGAAAGCTGTGTATTATGTCTTTTGAAAATGGCTCTTGGGCATGTGACTGGGTCTGCAAAATCGAACGAGATCCAACAATAAATTGATAACATTTTAGAGCAACTCTCATTATAATATACTAGAGCATCCTCTCTTTTTTAAGAGCTTTCATATGAAAGTGGGTTAAAGAGGAGGTGCCACCCGAAGTTTCCAAATTTTCCACCTCGGTTTCATTCGGCCCTTTCCACTGCTGTTTATTTGAAATTGCGAGGTGTGTTCATTCAACAATATTTTTAACACAAAGACATATATCGAGAATGGTCCTAAAGATTATGCGTCCCTTTTTTTCTTTTTCATATTTTATCAAAAATAAATCAGTAGACCAAATATTATCAAAGTTTTCCGAATATTGCGACTTGTAAGTTCGATATAAGATCACATGCATAAATGAGCGAATAAATCCGCAAAAGCGAATTACACATTATTCGAAAGGTATTATTATCGGCTCTTAAACAATCGAATCAGTTCCAAAATCAATTGTTTTAATAATTTGTTGCAACATTCACTATTAATTAAGTCACTGATGGAAAAAATTGTTTTAATAATTTGTTGCAACATTCACTATTAATTAAGTCACTGATGGAAAAAATTAAATGAGCGACCACTTGTTGCAATGTATTTGAACTTCGAATTTGGTAACTTGAGAGAGCGACCACTTGTTGTAATGTATTTGAACTTGAATCTCAGTTCGACTGCTAGCAATCAAAAACATGTGTGAAAAAATAAAACAGAAAATTAATAGAGAACTGAAAAGAAAGCAAGACTTAACTATAAGTTATTAGTTTCTTTTCCCCTTTTCACCGTAATACTCCATAGATTACTTATTCCTTAGACATATATTTCGAGAGGATTCGCTGTGGGTACTCTTGAATAATTGCATCAGATTTTTATTTTGCCAGATGTTAATGGATACTGGCGATGTAAAACTGTTTTCTTACTTCTCCTTGGAATCGCAATCGTATCAACTTCAAATTGATTAAATAATTTGGGTAGTATCAATATTTGAATCTTAATTTTGTCAAAAATTCATTTCAATTCATCCTTTAACATCCTTTAAAAAAATTATTAAAAATTTATTATTGTAATGCTGATGGTGCGACATTTTTTGGGTGTGATTGCTGATTTTCTAGGTGCAAATTTGTTGTTATTGGGTTCATTTATCAATTGGGACGCAGAGAGACGTCAGAATAGCGTATAGGATATTCTGAATATGCTAGTAAAAATCTGAAACAATTGTTTGTAACGATACCCAGTGATTTTGTGAGTTCAGTATATGGGGGGATGCAGGCGTTCCATTGTGTGCGGTATATAAAAATATTGAGAATTTATGTGACACATATTTTCAAGTTATTGAAATCTACTTGCAATAATTGAAATTTGGATATTAAAGCCATAAATATTTGTTAATAAATTTGCACACTTGATACACAACCTTTGTGGCATCACATTTTTCGCTTATTCTCGTATGTGACCAAATTTTTATACGCTTAATCTCACATTTTTCGCTTATTCTCGTATGTGGCCAAATTTTTATACAAATACTTGAACAACAAAATGTAACAGGATTAGTTTTTTGAAAGAAAAATCGCGAATTAAAATGCTTGGTAAAAACAGGGGTTTTTGGCTGATCAGTTTAGCGAGATCAGAATGTTTGGGTACTGTACATCTTCCCGAATGACAAATGAAAGGATACGAACAATGGATACATTGTTTGTATTAAAAAAATCAAGCCCAAAAGCTTATTGAATGAATTCATAATCTGGTTCAATTGACATAAACATAGCTTAAATATAGGCTCAAAAACTTCATCATAGTAACTATAACTGAACATGGGATCAAAGTAATCACGCTCAACATTAAAGTTCCAGGAAACAACGGGTAAATTAAATCTGCTAATACCGTTAATGTGTTCGCAGAATTTATTTTTAAGGACTCAAAATGAATAGAATGGAGTTGCTTTAAGTAAGTATTCGTATTAGACGTCGGATGTTTGTACGAACCTGTTACAAAAATAGCATTACTCCGACGAACTCAACTTGAATTTCTAGAGATGATAACAATCGACCAGACGGGAGCGAATATACCACAGCAACCAAAACTCCCCTACCAATCTTGTTTAATCTTTTATGCCTACACACTCCGACGAAACACTTCCACATATAGAGTGCTTGGCTTCAACCACGTTTCTATAATTGAAACAACCTCATATTCAAGTTCATGAGAGCCGAAAGGTACGTACTTAAATTCAGTATTAAGTCGCTGGACATTCTGATAACCGACGAACAAGGAGTTAAGGCGCTGTCACAATGTTAAATAAATAGATTGATATTTGTTATATTTTCAAATTTTCGTTTTATTTGCTGTTGGTATAATATAGGGAAAATTTATTTAAGCAGAAAATAATCCTACAAGTGTTTTGATTAAAAAATTTCCTGCTCAAATATACATAAAATAAAAATTTCTCAGGAAAAATTTTTCTTAACTTTTGTTTACTTCTATCAAAAAAAGTATGCATTTTTTCTCATACACTTCAGAATGTGGTTTTTGTTCACTTTTAAAGACCTGCCATGTGATTCTTACAATTCTGAGAGACTACATTCGATTTTTAGGAATTCTTAGAAACTGTTGTGATGCTTCTTAGAATTTCTAAGATATCGTTGGAGTGCTTCTTGGTTCAATTTTTATGCAACAGCTATGCGATGAAGAGATGGTTGGGGAAAAATGATATAATTTGAATTAATTAGAGAATTAAGAAGAACAATAATAGAAAAAATTGAAAAATGTCCATAATAAATATATAAATAAATATATTGATATACATTTTCAAATTTCAGTCTTCTATCTTTCATAATTCGTGAATGATGAGCTCACAATGACTCACAAGTTTTTACTTAGAGAAACGGAATTGCGTTCGATTTACGTCTGCTCTGACCAATTTGGCCCATTTTCGATACCAACTTGCGTGCAGATGCGTTCAATATTTCTACTAAGTTTGAAGTAGCTGACTTCATTTTTGCGGCTACGAGAGTGACAATAACCATTGTACGAGCAGACGGACAGATATGGTTTAATCAATTCAGAATTTCACGCTACTACTCTATAAGGTCTCTGAGGTTTCGAACAGCCAACGAGTGAAGCTGAGAGTGAAATAATTGTGTTTAAAATGCAAAGCAAAAGTCGTAAAAAATTTCTTGAAGATTGCGATTGAAAAAACTTGAAGCCTTTTGGTAGATATGATGACCTATTAAAACATATAATTGATATATAAAAATGCCTCTAAAAGCAAAGAGTCTCTTCTTCAAAATAGTGATGAGTTTGGACTTGTTAAATCAATTCTGATCAACGAGTGAAGTTCAAAAGGAATACAAAAACAAAAGTTAACAAAATATTTCATCAATAGCCGCAGAAGGTTTATAAAAAAAAAAAGAAATCTTTCACTTTGTTCGAGTAAAGTAAAGAAAAAACGTCAGAAACACTTTGAAGCATTCCTATGCAAAAACGTCTCTAAAGGAAAGAGTGGTATACACTTTCTCAAACATTTTGGTGAAAACCTAAAGTGCTTTAGCTGACATTATTACGTGAAAAAATATAACAAACAAAAAAAAAAATAACGAAAAGCACCAATGTGTTTACTTTAATGAAAAATGGATTAAGGAAAAAAACTAATTCTCTACTTTTATTAGTTTATAAACTACATACACCCGCCTGAACACATGCAACAATTGAAATTAAAGCGTTTATTTAGTGAAAAGTTCATTAGAAGATGGAAAAACTTAGAAACCAAAAAAAAAAATTTCAGACATCCTTAAGAAATTATGAAAACTATAGAAAATCACAAACAAAAATAAAGAAAAAGATCGTAACAGACAAATTGATATGGAAGAGGAAAAGAGTAAGAAGCAGTAATTAAACGATCGAAGAATTATAAAAGTTTAAGACAAGACACAAAAATTTTCCAAAAAAAGAAAAAGAAAATAATTCCCTAAGT
>NW_023998459.1:1936579-1945452 GCF_014805625.2 Glossina fuscipes | reverse complement strand
AGTCATATTAACGACTTGAAGATTATTTTCACCGAGAAAGTAAGCGGTAGCAGAAGGAGTAATAATAACAAGAGCAGCAGTAGGAAAAGCAGTTACGACGTACCCATCATTATCAGCCTCTAAAGCAATTGAAGCCAGCGCATCCGCGTTATGTCCTAGTGTCATTGAGGCTGTAATAACCACTCGAACAGTAGACGACACTAGAAGTGTGGGTAATACAATAGCAGCATTACATTCCATTTGTAATTCTTTGAAGTCTTTTGTCGATTTCTTCTATTGCTTCATTTGTCACTAACAAGAACCCGCACCACCACCACCACCATCAACGAAAACAGCAACAACAGACAAAGGGAAGAAAAAAAAAATAAACCTTAAAAGATCATTTTTCTCATTCTAAGCAAGTCAGTAACCGTTTAGCGACTTTAAGAAGATTAAAAAAAAGAAAGAAAAAAAATTTTCGTTTTCATTTTTTAATTATTTTTTGTTTCTCATTGACATCAACTTGTGTTCTGAGTAGTGCGTGTTTTGTTTTTCGTCTGTGATTTTTTAATTGTTTTCGGTGTTTTTCGGTGTTTTTGTGGGTTTAACTCGTGTGTTCTCTGTGCTTTTGCAAAAACTGATTGTCGCAGATACGATATTTGCTTTCTTTTTCTGCAAATATAATAAAAAAATCAAAAAAATGAAAAAATATTATTATTATTATTATTATAATTTTAGACTAATGAAATAAATTCTTAGACTAAAAAAAAGACATTGAGCGCTAGTAGCACAGGCTATCGGCTCTTATATAAATAAGTGTACATTAGATAATGAGTCTAGTAGTTTTAATAAAGTAATATATTGAATTGATATTCGGTTCTGAAGCTGATTTTAGAGTGTCCAAAGGGTTAGTCGCTCCAAATGCGCTACTTCTAACCAAGCAAAAGTTAAGGCAGTCGCAGAAAATGTGCTTTATGATGAGAGTTTGTCCACAACCGCAGATTGGGGAGGAAGTCTTCTTCAAGATCCATTGGTGAGTTGCGATAGTATGACCAAGGTGAATTCTCGAAAATGTTTGGATCTGGGTTTTCTCAACGTTCGTTGGATATAAAGGTGGAATTAATTGAGAGTTAATGGAAGAGTAGTGTTGGTGATGGTATTATAAATTTTCTTCTACAATTTTCTCTTTAATTTTTCTTCCAATGTATCTTTGAAGACCAAACTTTTCCATGACATCATCCATAATTAGAGGAGCATAAGCAGCATACTCTGCCGCTCGATCAGCCTGCTCATTTCCCAATAAACCGATTTGACTTGGTACCCATAACATTTTAATTTTTCCGTCGGGAGTTGTAATTATATTCGTTAATTTGTTGACGGTGCTCCATCTCGAAGTCGAAGGGTTCCGAATAGCTTATAATACAGACAAACTGTTGGTAACAATGACGGTTTTGAGTTTGCATTACTTGCATTACATCACAATTACTTGAGCGTTCCACTAAACTCACCAAGTTATCACAGACTTTAACAAATTACATAGAAATGCAATTACGATTAAAACGAGTTAGCTTCGACATTTGCCAAATTTTTGGCCAGTTAATATTTTATAGAGGTGCTGCTTACTTATCATTACCAAATGATAATGTGGTCACAATTAGAATAAAGCTTCATATGCGTCTGTCTATTATTATAACAAAAAGACTTAGTCGTGATTAAACTCAAAATTCATGATTAAACGACAGAATATTGAAAAGGCACTGATTGTGGATGTGGCCAAAACAAATCTAGAAGGTTCCAAATATAGAAGTTTTCAAAATGAAGAATAAAAGAAAAACACCAAACGTACCGACATTTCATCTGACCATGAGCGGTCAAATGACGGCTTCAAAAAAAACGTATGTATCTTAGCGAAGTAGATAGTAAACAAAATATTTTTCTGATGCTACAATAAAAACTCGTTCCCCGCTTTTCGATGTATGTATATTTTACGAAAAGCCAATAAGCTACATGATGATACAATAACGTTGAATGCGAGAAATTTTAAACAAAGTTTTAAAAACGGTTATTTTACCGCGCATGCTACGTTTAGTGTTAAGCAAGTTATTCAAATGACTGAAAACATACAAGCGGCGGTAAAAGGGTGACTTAAGTGCTAGTAACTAAAAACTCGGAAAGCTTCTACGGCGGCGAGCCAGCACTACAATAGCACGTAAATAAATAAATAAATATTCCATCTTGTGGCATAGAGCTACAAATAGTTACTGTACATATAAAAAGTATGACTTTACAATGGACGAATATTTGCTCTTTACACATTGACGAGCACTGGAAGTTCGTAAAGCTAAAATTTATACCTCACAAGCAACAGCATCAAAATTACCTCCTGAGGACCAAAGTTGTCTGCCCGTTTTCGTTAAAAGCTAGTGATGAGAATAGTTAATTATATTGTATGTATTGTAAGTAAAGTTAATAATAACATATCGGAAAGTTAAATTTCTTTTTTATTCAACTCAGTAAGTGATCTATTGTTAATTTACTTGCACGCAGAAAAAGAAGAGATAGTAAAATTGTCGATAGTTATGACACGAATGTCACCTTGAAGATATCACAGTCTTACTAGGGATGGCTCTGATCCTTGGTATAAAGTAACTTTTGTGTTTTGGTTTCTGACGCCGGAGTGTTAACAACATTCAGCTTGAAGAAGTGTTCGTTAAGAGTCCGTTCAACACAAAGAGAGTTTGGAGCTAAGCGCTGCTATAAAGTAAGAACCAAATTTTTTTGAGTGTAATGGCCTTGTTAATAGCTAAGAAAGACAGCAGAGTCCATGTAGAGTAAGTGTTGCATTAAAAGAATAAACTAACCTCGTAGAATAATCGAACGAAAATTTGTTAATATTTGGATGTAATCAATCAGTAGATAAACATGGGTAAAATATGACAGACAACATTTGGATGGTATTTCAAAAAATCGAGGTCTCAACAAACTGTCAGCCCGACTTATACTCTATTTACTCGAATATCTTTGTCTTCTTTTTTAGCCGTAATCTCTGCAAATATACTCACGCTTATTCCCGGTTTATAAGCTCTAAATGAGTTTCATTTCGATCTACCCAGTTGAATTTTCTGTGAGGGCACAACTAATCGTAAAATAAAATTTTTGTAATGGAATACAAAAGATCGATGTTAACTCTCTATTTACAAAATATTAATGTAGACAACTATTTTAATATAGTCACAAACAACAACAAGCGCTATATAGCTCGGTGCACAAAAAGTTCCCCATGAAAAACTTTCTTCAACTTCCTATCTACTTGCTGAATTTAATAAAAGTGAGCAATTATCACAGAAAGCAACGGTTCCATTGTCGACAAAAAGTTGGCTACTTAAACACTCATAACTCCGTTCCCCTAATGAGTGATGAAATTTTTCTATTTACAATTGCTTATGGGATCCTAAGACTGTAATAACGGAAGGAGGCCACATTGGAATAAGCATATTCCGCCGCAAAAAACGCTGTCATGCAAATAATTAAACATAGAAATGGTACACCTTCTTTATCTAAGGATGAAACATAAACTTTAGCCGAAAGAATCCTGGAACATCATTAGGCCGCTTGTTATATGTAAACAGAAGGGGTTACTTAAGTTTAGGCCTTCGTTAAGCTCAGTGTACATTGCAAAATTATGATATTTATGCACATATATGCCATAGCAATAGTCTTGCCGCCTTCAAAAAACTAAATGTTCCTTCAGGCCCATTATCTCTCATTTATCAAAATGTTAGGGGCCTAAATTCAAAAATTCGTTCTACTTTTTTAAATTCTGTGAGCACGGAGTTTTTCTGTTTGGCCTTCACTGAAACTTGGCTGAAACCCGATCTTCATTCGACGGAACTTTTTCATAATTTTTTTTAAGTCTTTAGAAATGATCGAGTGAATCGCATTGGTGGTGGTGTATTAATTGCCATGTCTGCGTCAGTCCCGTCGAATTTTATTGAATTTGCCACTTCTCCTGTCGTTGAATTTATCGCCATTCGTGCGAAAATGCCTAATAAACATCTATTCATAACCTCCTCCTATATTACCCCAAATTCTGATATCTCCATTTACAAGAAACACGCTGCCCTCATTTGTGAAGTGGCCAAGCGCTCTAGACCCACCGATTTGATCGTTGCATTGGGTGACTTCAACTTGCCTCAAGTTACTTGGTGTAACAGTGATAATTCTAGCTGTTTGATTCCTACTTCAACGTCTGATAGGGCTGTTGTGTTCTTTAAGGAATTGTTTGGGTCAATATAATCGTACCCCTAATTGTAATGGTAGACTGCTTGATCTCTGCTTTGCCAATTTTCCCGAGATTTACGTAAATAGTTGTCCACCTTTTAGTTTACCTGAGGACCCTTATCATCCACCAATGTACATTTCCTTTCAACATATAAATGATGGTTCGTTGAACTGCCGTAATGTGCCAAATCAAACTTTTTTAAATAATTATTATGATTTTCATAAAATCAATATTGTATTACTAAAACATCGTCTTTCGCATTTGACCCTTGATTTATCAACCGGTAGTATTGAAAGCTTATTGTCATCGTTCTACAATACATTAAATCTAGCTATTGCTGCATCTGTTCCGATCAAGCATTGTCGACCTCGAAGCAGGTGTCCTCCGTGGTTTAATAAGACAATTAAATATCACCAGAATAGAAAAAAACTCGCTATTCAAAAAATATTCGAAAAGTGGCTCTGCGCTCGACTATGTCGCTCACTCGGTGGCGAGGCATAGATTTAACTCCCTCAACCACCATTATTACTGCAGATACCTTCAGTTCATTAAATCCGTTTTGTTTGCTAATCCTAAATTCTTTTATAAATTTGTTAACTCTAAAAGAAAAATTTCCACATATCCCTCTCATGTTTCTTTTAATGGCTCTGATTCCTCGGATGATTTTGAAATCTCAAATCTATTTGCTGAGTATTTCCGACGTAACTTTTCGATTGCTAATTTCGATTTATCAGCAAACTACCCATATCCTATAACTAACTCGGTTTCAATACCTAACTTGGTTATTTCGGAAGATGACGTTTTTAAAGGGTTGAGATCTCTAAAATACAGTTGTTCGCCTGGACCTTCATCAGGTGGAATTCCATCAGGTCCATCCTTAAATCTTGCGCTGTCGAGTTGTGTGGTGTGATCTCAAAGATTTTTAACCTGTCCTTGAATTTGGGTGTTTTCTCTTTGTGTTGGAAGAGTAGTTTTTTTATTCCTATACACAAGACTGGAAGTAGACAATTTGTTGAGAACTACAGAGGCATAGTCAAGTTGAGTATCTTGCCTAAGTTGTTCGAGCGAATTGTGACTCAGCATTTGGCCTTTGCCATTAATTCGTATATTTCTCCGCTCCAGCACCGCTTTCGGAAAGGACGTTCTACAGTCACTAACTTGTTAGAGTTTACTTGTCATGTGTTCAAGGCTTTTTCTAGTGGCTCTCGCACAGATGTTATTTACACTGATTTAAGCAAAGCATTTGATATGGTTAACCATACTTACTTATCTTTAAACTCCAAGCCTCTGGTTTCCCACCCTACTTAGTGAAATGGATAAGCTTATATCTGCACAATAGATCCTTCAGGGTTTTGTTTAACTTCATCACCTAGGATGAATTCCCCGTTACGTCTGGCGTACCTCAAGGAAGTCACTTAGGTCCCATTTTATTTAGTTTATACATTAACGATCTCCCATTGGTGGTTAATTCCAGCCAGATCTTAATGTATGCTGATGATGTGAAACTGTTCTCTTCCTTCTCTGTTGAATCGCAATCACATCAACTTCAAGGTGATTTGGATAATTTTGTTGCATGGTGCTCTTTGAATCTTCTGAAACTAAATCTAAGTAAATGTAAGAAGCTTTCTTTCTCAAGAAGAAAGTCGTTCATTATTCAGTATTTCATTCATTCGCACAAGTTGGAACACGTCGATTCGTTCACAGATTTAGGCGTTCTATTTGACCATAGGTTACGTTTTAACTTGCATATTGGGCTCTCGATTAGCACAGCTAGGTTCGCGTTAGGTTTTATAAAAAGGTGGTCCAAAGAGCTTGATGATCCCTACATTACGAAAAGGCTGTACCTGTGTTTGGTTAGACCCATACTTGAGTATGCCTCTGTTGTGTGGTCTCCTTCATATAGGTGCTACGTAGATTCAATTGAATCGGTTCAGAAGCAATTCTTGCTTGTCCTTAGAAATTTGGGTTGGGATCCAATTGCCTTTCTTCCTCTGTATGAAAATAGGTTGCTTCTGCTGTCCTTACCGTCTCTTGAGAAACGTAGGTTTGATTTTGGCGTTTCCTTTGTAATCAAAGTAATAAATGGTGTTATTGACTCGCCTTCATTACTTGATGAAATAAGCTTTAATGTCCCTAACCGCTTCTCTAGGCACTTTATCTTGGTTAAGCTTAGTCAGTGTAAATATAATTATGAGTTGTTTAATCCGCTCCGTCTCGTTTGCAAGAACCTAAATGACGTCTATCACTTATTCTCGTGATCGGACTCTTTAAAGAACATTAAAGCAACGTTGCTTAATACGCGCGATTTACCTATATCTTACTTAAACTAGCTTCTATCCTTAAAACTCGTTACGATTCGAAAATGAATTGTTGTTAGTATTATCGGTTGCCAGACTTGTGCATGTTTGCGATGGTTTAGGGGTTCATTTGCAATGTGGTCCTGTACCGGTTGTAAGTGTGGCTGTATGCTGATAGTGTACATGCTTTTTTTTCTTTTTCTTTTTTTTTTTTTCTTATTTGTTTTATTGTACTTATACTAAGTTTTATTATTAATTAATATAAGTTTTGCATTATGCGCCAATTGAACTCGACTGTTATTTGTTTTGTTGAGTTTCATGTATAAGTAGAATTAAAATAAATGAATAAATAATTAAATAAATAAATATACATACATAGGAAAACCATTACGTCATACCCGGCCTATCATATACCAACCCGGCACTTATCATTTTCTGTTGTTTGCACTATAATGTTCATTTTCGCAATATGTCCGTCTAGCATAGAGGGTATACGTCGTTCCGTTCGGAATCAATCTACCCCAACGCCATCCCTCTCAGGGCTTAGCACTTCACAAACTACTGCTTCTATTTTATATTCCATTTTTATATGATGTAGCTAATTTATTTGAAACAACAGAAACAAACAATATTTTTACTTGAAATTTATCACGAGCAAGCTAGACGGCCGGCTTCGATTTGGGGAACCACTCCATCTGCATAGCCCCACCATGAAGTGTAACACAACTTCATTAAAATATGTACCTTGCACAATATTAAACCTGGAATAATGATGTATCGACAGATAAACGTCTTCCACATACCGACGTTTCCTTTTATCAACTTCATTCGTAAGTCATGGACAACAAAAACATTATGTAATGGGACATTTCGCCAGCAAAATTTGCGCGGTAAAATTATTAGATTCTCAAGAAGGCATCTGGTAAAATCAAACGACATTAAAGACCATAAGAGAGAGATTAGGGAACTAAAACGTGAACATTTATTGAAATTTGTAAGACGAGTGTGCGTAAGGCTACACTATCAACATCTGTGTGTGATAGTTTGCGTATTTAATAGACCTGTGCGTGACTGCATTCAGACTACGGTAGCAATATTCGTGTGTGGTTGTGTGTGCCTTTGTTTAAGCAATTATATGTTTGCAAGCAGAAACATTTATATTCAGTTATACGCACGTTTGCTTAAGTAATTATTATTATTATTATTATTATTATTATTATTATAAACTTAGCCAGAGAATAAATTCTAAGGCTAAAGTCTTAAAGCACTAGCATCTAAGGCTTTCGGCTTTTATTAAAAACTCTACCGCACTTGAGATTTGAACCCACGACCTTTGAGTTGCAAGTCGAGACTCTTGCCTACTCGGCCACTCAGGCGGATGCTTAAGTAATTATATGTAGGCGCATAAGCGATACAAATTTCAACTATTAATTTCACCTTAGGCATATCTTTTGTACATATCTATGATTTCTATTATACATATCCTTTATTGTTATTATTCTTATTTAAAACTTATATAATGATAACGATTTCCAATTTTTACATTTTCATCAATATTCCTTTGGTAGCATGCCAAAGATCTTTTTCAATTACTGTTTTTTTTCTATATATCTACAAATTTATTGTCAATTATTATTATAATCATGCTACTATACATACACTTCCTGTTAATATTATTATAATTATTTCCAATTTCTACGTTTTCATCAATATTAATGTTGAAACTTTGGAGTTTTTCAAGAGACAGGACCTCCATAATGGTTTCCCCGTTGCTTTTTGGTTGTACGAATTTTGGCAGCAGTTTGTGTTGCTTTTTGAAATGATAAGAATAGTAGTCCTTTTAGATCTATTGCTTCGTTATTGTATTTTGTTAGGCAGGTGATGTTGAGTGATGTTTATTATTATTATTATTATTATTATTATTATTTTAATTTTAGACTAATGAAATGAATTCTTAGACTAAAAAAAGACATTGAGCACTAGCAACACAGGCTATCGGCTCTAATTTAAATAAATGGATATTAGATAGTGAACTTAGTAGTATTAAAAAAGTAATATATTGAATTGATATTCTGTTCTGAAGCTGATTGTAGAATGTTCAAAGGGTTAATCGTTCCAAATGCAATACTTCTAGCCGAGGAAAAGTTGAGGCAATCGCAAAGAATGTGCTTTATAGTAAGAGTTTGTCCACAACAGCAGATTGGGGAAGAAGACTTCTTCAGGATCCATTGGTGAGTTGCAATTGTATGACCAAGGCGAATTCTCAAGAATGTTTGGATCTTGGTTTTCTCAACGTTTGTTGGATATAAAGGTGG
>NW_023998459.1:1919467-1931579 GCF_014805625.2 Glossina fuscipes | reverse complement strand
CAAAAGTAATACCTATGCTGCTGTTGCCTCGCAAATCGAGCCTAGTAAGACTTTAACTGCAACTGCTTCCAATGAAAAACCTGTTCCACCATTAACCAAAAATTATATTGAGAAACCAGTTACATCACTTGCCAAAGATAATATTGAAAAAACCAAAGCAACTGCAAATATTGAAAAAATTAAAACAACAACACATATGCTAAAATCTAATATACGAAATTCTCCAGAATCTCCAGCTCTCAACTTTACTCAACAAATCACAAGTGGTAATGAATCCATTCTTTCATCCATTAATCAACCTTCAAAAACCAAAGCAATTGGAAATATTGAAAAAACTAAAACAACAATACATGTGCTAAAATCTAATATACCAAATTCTCCAGAATCTCCAGCTATCAACTTTACTCAATAAATCACAAGTGGTAATGAACCCATTCTTTCATCCATTAATCAACCTTCAATTTCAAATTATTCACGTGCGCCAACTCGTTGCGCTTCAAATGTACCAAATCACCTAAGTACAGATTATTCTGCTGGTAAGAATAAATCGTTCACGAAAAATTCCTATAGCGACCTTCTCGACGGAGACGCTGACATGTCAACTTCACCCTCCTTCCACTCTGCTTACATGTCATTACAATTAAATAAAGTTTTTAAAATTCTACAATGGAACATTAAGGGACTTACTAATAATTTTGATGAACTCCGTACACTCATAAGTGATTTTAATCCAACCTTTTTATCGCTTCAAGAAACCCATTGTAGAAGCTCTTTTAATCCTATTCCACCCAAATCATATACTGGATACTTCACGAATGCAGATCAAAACTCATATTCCAAACAAGGAGTAGGTGTTTTTATAAAATCAAGTATACCTCACAAACTCATAAATTTAAGCTCAAATATACAAGCCGTAGCGATACAAGTAATGTTAAATATAAAATTTACAGTGCTTTCGCTCTATATTCCACCTTCGCAATCGTTTTCTCAGCAAGAACTCTACAGTTTATTCTCTGTACTTTCCCCCTCATTAATTATATGCGGCGATTTCAACAGCTGGAATACCATCTGGGGCTCTACAGTGAACAACACTCGCGGTACTGTTTTAGAAAAGGTCTTTTTTCAAAGCAACCTTTGCGTTTTAAATGATGGAAAACCAACGCACTTCTCAACTCGTCATACTTTTTCACATATTGATTTAACATGTTGCTCTCCATCACTTCTTCCTTTGGTGTCCTGGTCTATTTCTGATGATCTACATAATAGTGATCACTTTCCAATCATAATCGATCTTAAACTTTCAAAGTCCTCTGCTACTCCAGCAAAACAGGCCAAATTCCTCCTAGATAAAGCGGATTGGATCAATTACTCCAAACAAGTGGAGTCATTTTTGAATTCAAAGCCATTTAACGGAAACTGCAACCATGATGCTGCTATTATGTCTAAAGCGATTCGCACGGCTGCTCATCTTTCTATTCCTCAATCCAACACCTCTTTTAAACGAGCGAGGGTTCCTTGGTGGAACAACACGCTTTCGTTTTTGAGGAAAAATAAAATGGATCTATGGCACCGCTTTAAGAGATGTCCTGATCAGAATCACTTGTTATTATACAAAAAGGCCAATGCTCTATTCAGGAAGGAATTACGGAAATCAAAGGCACTTAGTTTCGAACTTTTCTCGAGACGAATTCACAGAAATACATCAATGAAAGTTGTCTGGAACAAAATCAACAGACTTAATGGGACTTCAAACCTGAACGAAATTTCTGCCATCTGCACTCCCAATGGAACTTTAACTGACGCAGATGACATTTCTAATTACTTTGGAAAAGTGTAGTGCGAATACTCCTCTGATAGCAACTTCTCCAGTGCTTTCATTGAAAATAAAAGGATTCCAATATCTCTTCCAAATAATATCGATAGATGTGCCATTTTCCTGGAAAATTGCGTATCTACCTCAGAACTTAGAAGTGGTCTCTCCAATTTGAAGGGGAAGACACCTGGTCTAGACCGCATCTCATACCAAATGATCAGTGCTATGTCTAAGTCTAGTAAAAAGAAATTACTGGACCTATATAATACGGTATTTATGACTGGCCATATACCCTACATGTGGAAACTGGCAACAGTTGTTCCAATTCCAAAGTCAAAAAATGTCTCCATCGCATCAGATTATCGCCCAATTTCTCTTTTACCTTGCCTCTCTAAGGCATTAGAGAAGATTATGGCATCTAGATTATCTTGGTTTCTTGAGTCCAAGAACCTGATAACAAAGCAACAAGTTGGTTTCAAGCGGGGTAGAGGGTGCATCGACGCTCTGTTACATATTGATTATTTCACAAGCAAAGCAATTTCCGAACGAAATCACGTAACAATTCTCTCAATTGATTTCGAAAAAGCATTTGACAGAGTTGGTCTTCATGTTATCTTAAGACTCTTGAAATCATGGAATATTGGACCCAAATTCTTGAACTACATCAAATCATTCATGTCGCATCGACGGTTCAAAGTTACAATCAGCAATCATCTTTCTGATTCCTTTCCGCTAATGAATGACATTCCGCAAGGATCTCCTCTCTCTGTCACGCTTTTCCAGATCGCTTTCAACGAAATTAGCAAAATTCTTTGCCGTTACCAAGAGTGGAACATTGTCTCTACGCGGACGATGTATACATTTTTACAAAAGAAAAAGACAACACGAAAGCAATCAACATCCTCGAATCTATTGCATGTGCGATCTCCACATGGGCAAACTCGTCAGGAGCTATAATCTCTATATAAAAATCAAAAAAAAAGCACATTTGTCGAAAACAAATGTGCGATGCAGGAAACCTACTGATGCATATTAACGACTTACCAGTACTAAATGTGCAGACGCTCCATGTTCTCGGGCTCACGTTTTCAAACAATTATCGTTGGAAAGCACACTGTCTTCGGTTAAAAAACTCCCTTTTAACAAGGGTGACTTTCATACAGTACGTTGCTTGGAGAAGCCATGCGCATGTTAACACTATCGCTTACCTTACCAAAATGCTTGTGTTAAGCAAGATTGACTATGCTTTGATAATTTATGGCAATAGCTGCAAATTGAATATCAACGTCCTTAAACCGGTCTATCACCACGCCGTTAGAGCAAGTTGTTATGCTTTTCGGACGACGCCCATAAATAATATTATAATTGAAACTGGTCTCCCAACTTTAGAAAATAGACTGTATGAGTTAAAAGCTAAAATAGTCCCTAAGCTTCTTAATTCAAACAAATCTATTCTCGGTGATGACGTGATAAAGATTATTAATGCGAAGAAAATTCGAAAGGCACCATCCGCAATTGACCATTGTTTGTGCAACGCAAAGGAATTGAACATTCCCTTAAAAATTTTCCACTGTTTTGGTGTTAAACCTCCCTGGATTTTGAAAGACTGCTCTTTTGACATCTCACTGTCTACGCACAAGAAAGAAGATACTCCAAATTACGTCTTCAGGAATCTAATAGCTGAAAAAACCCAAGTATTGGATAGTACTGGTTGGAATCTTTTGTACAGAGACGGCTCAAAATCTCCTGGTCTGCCTCCTGTTTATGCCGTGGTAGATGCTACAGGACAGGTTCTTCTCAATCATGAAAGTACTTCAACTTTCACAACCGAAGCCAGAGCTATCCTTCACGCAGCCAACCTTGCCAATAAAAACAAACTCAAAACTGTCATTGTAAGCGACAGTTTGTCTGTATTACAAGCTGTTCGGAATCCTTCGACTTCGAGATGGAGCACCATCAACAAATTAAGGAATATAATTACTACACCCGACGGGAAAATTAAAATGTTATGGGTACCACACCGGTTTACGGGGAAATGAGCAGGCTGATCGAGCGGCAAAGTACGCTGCTTCTGCTCCTCTAATTATGGATGATGTCATGGAAAAGTGGGATCTTCAAAGATACATTGGAAGAAAAGTTAAAGAGAAAATTGCAGAAGGAAATTTACAATACCATCATCAACACTACTCTTCCATTAACCCTCAATTAACTCCACCTCTATATCCAACAAATGTTGAGAAAATCAATATCCAAACATTCTCGAGAATTCGCCTTGGTCATACAATTGCAACTCACCAATGGATCCTGAAGAAGTCTTCTTCCCCAATCTGCTGTTGTGGACAAACTCTTACTATAAAGCCCATTCTCTGCGATTGCCTCAACTTTTCCTCGGCTAGAAGTATTGTACTTGGAACGATTAACCCTTTGAACATTCTACAATCAGCTTCAGAACAGAATATCAATTCAATCTATTACTTTTTTAATACTACTAAGCTTATTATCTAAAGTACACTTATTTCATTAGTCTAAAATTAAAATAATAATAAAAAAATTCAAACAACAACACGTATGCCAAAATCTAATAAACTAAATCCCCCAGAATCACCAGTTCTCAACTACAGTCAACAAATTACAAGCTGTAATGAATCCAATCTTTCATCCCCTAATCAACCTTCAATTTCAAATTATTCCCGTTTGCCCACTTTTGCACTTCAAATGAACGCAACCACCTAAGTACAGATTATTCTGCTGATAAAAACGCAAAATTGACGCAAAATTCCTATAGCGACCTTTCCGACGGAGACGCTGACATTTCAAATTATCCACCTACCATTCCGTTTCCATGTCACCACAATAAAATAAAGTTTTTAAAATTCTACAATGGAAAATTAACGGACTTATAAATATTTTTGATAAACTCCGTACATTTGTAAGTGATTTCAATTCAACCTTTATATCGCTTCAGAGACCTATTGTAGAAGGTCTTTTTATCTTATTCCATCCAAATCATACACTGGATAATACACGAATGCTGATCAGAATTCATAATCCAAACAAGGAGTTGGGGTTTTTATAAAATCAAGTATACCTCACACACATAAATTTTAGGTCAAACATACAAGTCGTGGCGGTACAAATAATGTTAAACATAAAATTTACAGTGCTTTCGCTCTATATCCCACCTTCGCAATCGCTTTCCCAACTAGAACTCTAAATTGTATTGCAAGATGTGCCACCTTCGTGGAAAATTACGTATCTACCCTAGAATTTAAAAGTTGTCTCTCCAAATCGAAGTGGAGGACAACTGATCTAGACCGCATCTCCTACCAAATGATCAGTGAGCTGTCTAATTCAAGTAAAATGAAATTACTGGACCTATACAATACGGTATTTTTGAGTGGCCATATAGCTTTTATGTGGAAACTGGCAGCAGTTGTTCCAATTCCAAAGTCTAGAAATGTCTCCATCGCATCGGATTACCGCCCAATCTCTCTTTTATCTTGCCTCTCAAATGTATTGGAAAATATTACGGCATCTAAATTATCTTGGTTTCTTGAGTCCAAGAACCTGATAACGAAGCAACAAGTTGATTTCAAGTGGGGTAGAAGGTGCATCGACGCTCTGTTACATATTGATTATTTTACAAGCAAAGCAATTTCCGAACGAAATCATGTAACAATTCTCGCAATTAATTTCGAAAAAGCATTTGACAGAGCTGGTCTTCATGTTATTTTAAGACTCTTGAAATCATGGAATGTTGGACCCAAATTCTTCAAGTACACCAATCATTCATGCCGCATCGGCGATTAAAAGTTAGAATCAACAAGCATCTCTCTGATTCCTTTCCGCTAAGGAATGATGGCGGCAGTTTTCTCGGGGTCTATTTGAATACCCTGTTCAGTAATCACGTGGCCCAGGTATTTCAGCTTCCTCTTGATAAACTCGCATCACTCCATTTTGATTCGTAGATTGGCGACTCTAAGGGGGCCGAACACTTCTCGGAGATTTGCTAAGTGCTCTTCCAGCGTCTTGCCGATGACGATGATAACATCCAGATATGGACGGCATGTGGCTCCTTACCCGGGTCAATCACGCTGTCTAGGGCTCGCTGGAACGTCGCGGGTGCTGAGTGTAGGCCAAATGGCATGACTTTCGGGTGTCGTCAATGCCGTATACGCTCGGCTGGTGGCCTCGAGCGGGACTTGCCAATAGCCGTCTTTGAGATCTAGACTGCTGATATATCGGTCTTCATGTAACCGGTCTGAGATGGCTTGAACTTTCGGTAACGGGTAGGCGTGAGGTACCGATTTGCTGTTGAGATGGCGAAAGCCCATGCACATACGCCAGATACCGTTTTTCCTACCTGCTAGTGTGATCGGTGAGTTTTACGGACTCTTGGCGGGTCGGATTTGCCCGTTGGCGATCAGTTTGTCGCCCTCGGCGTTGATCACCGCTTGCATAGCTGGGTTGCGGGAGGCGTATCGTAGTGTGAACGGTCGGTCGCCTTTCATGACGATCTTGCGCTCGGCGATGGTGGTAACTTCCTGTAAATTCGCGAACTTCGGTAGCTTTTGCTGTAGGAAACGCTCGACGCATCGCTGCTCTTCCTTGGTGCTCAATCGTGGCCGCCCAGTTGTGTGATGGTCGTCTATTGCGGTCTGCAGGCTTCCGGAGGGCGCATTAGCCCTGCAGCGTGTCTCGTTTGGATAGCATGTGGCCGTTTTGTTCGCGCATTGCAGCTTAGTCCTAAACGGCCTAAATTAAATCCTAGCAGCAGTGGTTCTGCTGCCTCGGGCATGGTGACAAGGTGGAAGTGGGTGGTACGGTCTCCGAATTTCACCGGACACGTAAACGTGCTGCTGGTCTCCACTACGGTCTCGTCGGCTAGGAGGACCTACCTTCGGTATAGGCGTCTCTTACACGTTTTTCCGATCTCGTGCGCCAGGGTTTCTGCGATGAAGCTGGTTGTCGCGCCTGTGTCCACTGTTGCGGTGACCCGTCGACCAGCGACGGTGACGGTCGCGCTGATCCGGCTCTCTTCGAAGCGCAGGTCCGTGCCATCCGACGTAATATATGCCTTTCATTGGCCCGGCCCTAGCTGTGAGGGAGGGTTTGCTATGGGCGTTAACCTTTGGACGCTTGCAACTCGTTTGCCCGTGGGATGTGCGTAGCTTGGCACATGACTTTCTATGGGCCCCGCCCTCGTCAGATGAAAGCCGTGGTTCGAGGCTTGGTGTTGCTGGTTACGCTGGCGACGACTGCTTGTTGGCTTGAGGAGTGTGTTTTACCTTTGGCGGCCAGTATCGTTTACCCGGCGTGGACGTCGAGCTATAAGGGGATCCTGCTTCGTCACGCTGCGTAGCGGGGTTTCGGGGTTTTCCTCGTCGGGAAGTTGTTTGCCGCTATTGACCTAAATCGTGGGATAAAATGATTGTGTCGGCAGATTGCAGACGTCGTAGTAGGGGGTCGATGTAGGGTGTTCTCGTTGTGCTAGTTGGATAGGATTCGGCCTTCGTGTCGCGGTGTGCCCCTCTGCTGGCATTCTGTGGGGTGGGCATGGAGCGTTTGCTAAGTTGGCCGATATTACTGTTCGCGAGGCTGGTCGGTTCCGGAGCCCGCTTCCCCTCGCTGGTGGTGGGCTCCTCCGTAATTTCACCGTCGACAGCAATCGATAGTCTTTACGCCCTGTCGGCCGCAGGTCCAGCAGTGTAAGACCTGTGGGTTCGGGCAATCATAATAGTGGTGGCCATGCTCACCACATCGTCGACACGCCGACAGCACTTTCCAACGCCTCTCGTGCGACCTTGGGTTCGGTGCCCGTGCCCCGTGATTTGTTAGGTCACGCCGACGAGCGCCGGTCTGGAGTACTCTATGGGCGTCCCGGGGAACTTCGCGTGAGGCGCCACCCGCCGGGATCGCCTCTAAGTCGCTGGTGAGGTCCATCAGCTCCGTCAAACGGTTGAAGTCACGGCACCGTATATACCACAGGTATTCGGGTTGGGCATTCTTATAGATGCGCTCAAATTGTTGGTCCTCCGTCATTAAGGTATTACGCATCAAGTCTTGTAAGGCCAGCGCGTAGTCCTGGAACTTCTTCCGCTGTCGTTGGATGCGTCGGCGAATGTAGGTAGGAACAACCTCATAAAGTCGGCTTGGAACTTCACTCAGTATGTCCAGTGTTAGTTGTTGCTACAGTACGAGATCAAGGCTCGGTCACGTAACTTCACCACCATGGTGACTGGCAAATGGTCCCTGTCGACGCTATATGCCTCGGCTAGTTCCTCGACCCGCTCGATGAAGGCATGCGGCTCCCTGTGGCCTCATCGGCCGACGCAGAGGCCTCATCGGCTGACTACCTCGGTGATCGGTCTTGCGTTGGGCATTGCCGTGGCAACTCGGTACGCTCCGCCAGTCGGGGCGGCGAGTTGGATGGTCTCTCTGTTGTCGTTGGTTGTTGTCACTGCGGCGGGAGGGTGCCCCTTTATCATCCGGTCTCTTCATCGTCGGTGGATGCAAAGGGCATCTCTATGGGCATCTCGTCAGCCCCAGTTCTGGCGTGGAGGACTGGTGACAGCGATCGCTGCCTGGTGAAGGCCTCCAGTTCGGTCGGTAACTCCAGCAGCCGCGTGACGACCTCGGGCTTCTGGTGCTGATTGATGAATTGGGCCCAACGCCTCCTCATCTCTTGGACAGTACCGCTGACGTCCAGGTCGAACTCTCCTAGGCAGGCTTGGAGTTCATCCCGGCGTAGGGAGTTCAACCAGGTGACGCGAAGCGGCGATGTCATGCTGGCGGTTGGATGGCTTATACTAGCTTAGCTGGCGTTAGTAATACAATTAGGCAAGAATGGAACTGCCCTGGGCGCTCCGATATTATCTTTCCGTTTTTTTTTTTTCTTTTAAATGTTTACTTCTTCTCTCTTTATTTCTCTTATTTCTCTCGTGTATTTTGTCTACTAATGTTGCTTTTCCTTTTTTTTTTCTTTATTTTGTGGTTTTGTTTGCTTGTTTTTTTTTTATTATTGTTTGGCTCGTATAAATTTCTAAAGGTTCTCTGCTTAAATGGTATGACGAAGTTAATCCGATAGTCACAAGAGATCATGATATAATGGTACGCATTATGGAAGAATGACGAGGGTGTCATAAGATTTTGCAAAATGCATTTGTGTGATTTTCGAATTTTTTAGTTTGAAATTTTTCTTTCATATTTGTTTTCTCTTTCTATCACATTGTTTCGTCATTTACTTTATCTTTACATTCTACAAATTTTTCGACCGCTTTTTAATATGGTAGCACCCGTAGGCCGAAATGTTCAACATCGGCGTTTGTCGGTACATTTTACCAAAATACTCATCACGAAATATTATAACAATCTCGTCTTCTTCCTTTTTCAAAAGGCAATCGTTGCCAATTTCCCTATGAATGCTTTCCCTTTTAAAGTTTTAATTTTCCTCTTCCTAATTGCTATGACAACTTAACCTGATACTCGGGGGAAGTTATTAAAATATTGATAGGCGTGATCATATAATGACGAGAATGTTACAAAACCTGGTATTATGCAATTGTGATTTTCGAATTCGTTAATTTGAACCCTTTTTGTTTATATTTGATTTTGATTTCCTGTTGTGATGCTATTATAGCTATAATTTAACTGCCTTAAAAAAAAGGAAAGGTACTCCGCTATTAGTCGCTAAGTTCCTTTTTCTTTTTTATTGGCTTTTGTAAATTTGCTTTACCCCTAGGGAAATGTGTCGTTGTTGGTTGGGCAAAATTCTGATATATGTTTTATGTTTTATGCCTACTGACCTGAACTCTCACCCTGTTATAATAGAGGGGGTACCTGTTGTAGGTGCTGTCCTCGATGTTAAAGAAGTTGTTTTTGGTTATTGCTACTGTGGTTGTAATTGTAATTGTGTTCCTGCTGTTGCTGTAGCTGTTGCGGTAGTTGTGCTGTTTTGTAGTTTTCTTCTGTAATCGATTTCAGCTGTTTTCAATTTTATAGAGCCATTATTTGTCAAAAATTATGACGGTTTAGGTTTATTTTCATTAGTTTTCGAAATGTTATGTTAACCTTTATTCACGACATGTTGTGCTTTTGAGCATATTCTCTATTCTATTTTTCGGTTTTATACAAATGCTTCTTTTCTATATATACGCAAACTCGCATATTGTTTGCACCCGCACACAAGCATACACGCACAATTGCTAATGATATTTGATGCTTACGTCACACTGTTGTTCGTACTTATATTTCAATGCATTTGCAAACACCTCAGTTTCCACTTTAATCAGTTCCAGTTCTTTTCTTTTAATTTTGATGCCTGCGTTGTTTGCCAAGTGTTATGGCTGTTTAGGCTTATTACTATTTTTCACGTAATATTGTGTAATTTATTTGAGATATTATTCCTTTGGAATTTAACTTTTCTTGTCCCTTTTTCTTGTGTTAGCATTGGTTGCCACCTTTTGTAAATGGTTTTCGTTCTTTTGCCTACCTTAGAGGTCGTTCTGGTGACTGTCTGGATTCTCTTCGTGTATACAGAGGTAATTCGACTTCTGCACAGTGCACTTCATCCCTTATTTAGTTGGATCGTTGGATAATTTGTTGTTTGTTTTTTACTTTTCTTTGACCATATAGCTTTTCATATTTAAGCCTTTTTTCTTTTCGTTTTTTCTCACTTGTTTTTGTTCTTTATGACTGGTCCGGTGTATGCGTTGTCGCTTTCTTTATTATATTCCTTTGTTTTTTTTTTTTCTTTCTGAGTGCAATTTTGGTAACAATTTAGTTTTGTACTGTACCTTTTGATAGTTTTCATTAAATTTTTTCCACAAATACTTTTAGTGCATATGCCAATTTGCAAAATTGTCTGCGCGCACACACAAGTATACACACGCGATTGGTACTGGCCCTTTGCTTTTTACGTCACACTTCTCGTTCGTACTTCTCTTTACATGCATTTGCAAAGACAACCGTTTTCCACTTTAATCAATTTCAATTCTTTCCGATATTTAGGTAAGTGTTATTTGCTAAATATTGTGGCTATTTAAGTTTATTTATTTTTTTTCTTTTTTTTTTAGTTTTGCGAGATTATGACCGAATTTGTTTGGGATCTTATGCTATCTTGATTTTCCTATGCTTTTTTTTTCCAGCGCATTAATTTCACTTTATATATTTTCTTACTTTGAGCCTTTTCTTTTATTAGCTGTTCCCGTTTTTTTTTAACTCTTATTTTGTTTGTCTAGCTGTGTTTTTTTTTTTCACTTGGCACTTTTGTTACGATTTCTCGCGGTTGATCCGCACAGCTTTAACACTTATTCCCGAATGATCGTTCCTGCACAATGCTCTTTTGACAATCGCCCCATTCGCCGCGGATTTCCCTGCCGTTTTTTGTTATGTTTCTTTTTTCGCTGGGCAACGGTTTCGCGGCGATGACATTGCCGTAGTTGGGTTTACATAGATTGTTATGGGCTTCTAAATGCCCGGCGTTGTTGCTGTGCGTTTTTCTCCCTTTTTTTCTCTAACGTACAGTCACTAGCATTTAGCTTGAGATTTTTTTTCTTTTGCTTTTCTATGTTTCAAACGTGAAAACTTTGTCTTTGTTTAATGCTAATATCCATTATTCTTTTGTGTCCTTTTTGTATTATTTATTTATTAATTTTGTCTCTTTTTTTTTCACTGGGCACTTTTGTGCTAATATTGTTTGTCACTTGCATCAATGTGTTTTTTTCCTTTTACATATTCTTGAATACTTAGCTAAATGTTTGTATGAATCATCAATGCGAGCCCCGAACCATTTATTACGAATCAAAAAGTAGCATCAAATTCCAAAAGCATAAAATTCAGCAACATAACTCATCACAAATGAGGACTCTTTAATTAACTGCCTTTATTTCTTAAGATGACTCAGCAAAGATAAGTGTAGTTTAATTAAATCACGACGCATTGGTTCATATGAGGGGATTTGTGTTCAGCAAAACCTACAGTTCGTATCGCACGCGTATAAGTACAAGTTTCCCAAGAGAGATCAATAAAATTTTAACTTATTTTCTTTGCGCTTTGTACGTGTTTATACATATATTTTGGGTATATTAATAAAACTCTAATATATAACTTAACAAAATTGATCAGATGCTTTTATAATTCAATTCATAGTTATATTAGTTTGGAGGAAAAGAAATTATTTTTATATGAACTTCAGGACTTTATTTCGGATTGTCCGATTTGGGTCAAATATGCACCGTTTTGTTGTATGATATGTTGCCATTTTAAAGGTAACTTCAAAATGCCTCTCTCATAGAAGTC